>NC_071981.1:21197491-21485247 GCF_026283585.1 Hylaeus volcanicus
CAATAGATATCGAAATATGGAAAAATTTCAACGCGAACCGAATTTCAAAGCGAATCGAATTTCAAAGCGAATCGAATTTGAAAACAGGCAAAATTTCAAAGCAAATTGAATTTCGTAAGACTATTGTCAGAAATTAGCTCTTAGTTAGCAGAAGCAATAGATATCGAAATATGGAAAAATTTCAACGCGAACCGAATTTCAAAGCGAATCGAATTTGAAAACAGACAAAATTTCAAAGCAAATTGAATTTCGTAAGACTATTGTCAGAAATTAGCTCTTAGTTACCAGAAGCAATAGATATCGAAATATGGAAAAATTTCAGAGCGAATCGAATTTCGTTGCAAGAATCGTCGAAAGAATAATGGAACGGAACCACCGCCGAGGCACGCACCGGCCAGCGTTAAATAAGAAAATAACGTAACAACCGAGTCATTCGAGCCGCCAAATGATTCATGCTCGCATGAAACGCGCAGGCAGCCCGGAGCACACTTCCTGCCACGGACTGGTCCACTGGATCCCTTTATGAACAATACCCGCATTGCATAATGCATTCGGATCGCCCGGTCTCCGGCAGACACCGCGCCGAGATAAGAAAGATAGGATTGTGCGCGTAACTTGCATGTCCGTTAATTGACAGATTCTCCAGTTCCAGTTCGCTTCCGTAAACGATAGAAAACGGTTTTCTTTGATCGTCGTCGATACGGTAGCTTCTTCCCTCGGAATTGAAGTGCTAGGCATCTTAGATCTACGCTAGACCACCGAGGCTCTCGAAAGTGGGAAGAATTTTGTTCGTTGCATTAATTTTAGATTCTTTAGATAAAGAAGTACACCATTTTTATCGTTTTTAATTTTAATTACCATGTTGGCTAATACGTTAAATTTTCAAGGTAACTGATACTCGAATGAGGGGCCCACGGACACTTTAAAACAAAATTTCTTCGAAACTGGGAAAAATCTTTTCTAGTGAAATTACTTAGATTTTTTAAATGGCGAAATGCACCGTTTACGTTGACAATTCGCCCGATATTTCGAAACATAATTTATTATGGCGTGAAACACAATCAAGCCTTTTGTATTTACATTTTGTATTACGTTAATATTTGGAAAAGTTAGAAGAGTGCGTGGAAAATGATTGCACAGGGAGGTTGTGAAGCACGACTGTGTGTTGGTGGTGGCAAGCAGCGACGGGGCGTTCGTTTTATCGGTGCTAGGCGTCGACGGGCATCGACACTTTTATCGAGACTCCAGGATTCCGTTCGATCGTTTTCATATTTTAGGGTCGTATCAAGTCAAGTTTCGGGTTTTTATCGCGGAGCCGACATCCGCGAGTATATCTGTCTGAACGTGATATCGTGGACATTTATTCATGTATTTATGGGAGCGTTCTTTATATTCGCGTAATAACGTCGAGCCGTGCATAGCATTTGTTTTTTGTATTTGTATATCAAGCCCAAGGGACGCTTACAGGTATTCAGTGACTCACCCTGTATAACGCATTGCGTAATTTAGAACACCACTTAGCTGACCGATAAGATCACTCGAGCAGGTGATGTTTTAATTAGTTTGTCGCCCTCGCGAGCTCTTTCGTTCATCGTAATTGCATATTCAGTCTTGCAATACGCGAGTCTTGTTGCTCAAAAATAAAATTTGATAATTCATCGAATATTCACAAAATAATTCAATGAATTCGACAGATCGAATTTCGAATACGAATTGCTAAAAGAAACATTCGACAAATCGTATTCGCAAATAAATGAATGCAAATCTGGAATACTTCGATTCCTTTTCTTAATCACCTTGTACATCGTTTCAGTGTAACGTGGATTGGGTTCCTAGGAATTGTAGTATAGTACCGTTCGCGTTATAATATTATATTACCGCTGCGCAATGAATCGACACGTGGGAAATCGCGGAATAAGCTGACCGTCATGCGTCGCAGATCAGTACGATAAATATTAATTGGAAAAGAACGTTCTCAGACTTTGCGTACGCCTCTGACTCACTGGAAACGAGTTTATAATTACGGATCGAATTTTTTCTTTGTGTTTCACGATTTCCTTCACTGATAGGTAAATTAATTCGAGAAGGTTTCGCATAAATAAATACCTTGTCGATTCGAACGTATTTTTAGGTTGAGAAATTTTACGTTCTCGAAATTCTCGCTCCTGTAATTACGCATATTAACCACAGCTAGGGAGTATGCAAGCCTCTTATTGATCTACAATTAATTTATTTAATTGCAAATATTTGTATCATCTTAACGTTACAGTTAGTTTCAGTATCAAATAATTAAATAGTATTGTTTCTGAAAATAAAAAAAAAAAAAAGTCGGAGTTCATCGGAGTCAACTGCGAACTAGGGTAATTGCTTGCAAACAGTTCTTATTGCGCTAATTGAAAAGTCACGGCTAAAAGTCACGGGGTTGGACGACATTTAGAAAATACATGAAACACGTTTCGAGGGCAGAACTCTAATGGTCGGAAGTGCAATTCCGCCCACGGAGGAGTCGCATCCTCTTTAGCCGGGAGCGTTTTCCGTCGTTTGCTCCTTCGACCTTTCAACGTCGACCGTCGACCTATTGAAGGGTCGATCGCGACCGCTCGCCAACCCTTTGATCCTTCGGAGGTAATTACTATTTCTACGATAGAGAGTAGGTACTACTAATGCCAAGTACTTATGGTGCTATCGCTTCAGAA
This sequence comes from Hylaeus volcanicus, assembly GCF_026283585.1. Lineage (NCBI taxonomy): Eukaryota > Metazoa > Arthropoda > Insecta > Hymenoptera > Colletidae > Hylaeus > Hylaeus volcanicus. The sequence continues at coordinate 21,200,188 of NC_071981.1, forward strand.
ATGAAATTTTCGAATCATTTTTCGGTATCCGTCGAGTATATAAATTTCTAGTCGAAGGTAAAGTGGTTGTTATCGTGGCAGAGAATATTAATTAATACTCCTAATGCTGTCGACTCAGAAATGTGAGCATATAAATTATTTCCCCGACGACTAAAATAAAGTGCTTGCAAGAACGCCACCCAATCGTTGACACTTGAAATAAATATTCATCGGGCAAATCTAACTCTCGCTAAAGGGGGTCCACCTCCATTCCTCGAAACCTGGTTAAACGGAAAGGTGCGGATCGAACTACTCGAGAAATCACCCCTCGAACAATCTCAAGGATTCTTTCGATACGTCTTTCGATACCTGTAGCGAGGTATCGCTGCGCGAATAGTTTTGTCCGTCCGAAAAAATCACGAGAAAAATTGCACAGGCAGAATCGAAGCGACGGAAGACGGGGAAGTTCCGCGGACATTCAGACGTGGATGCTGTGGCCCGTGTTGGGGGATGACGGGCTGAGCCCAGCGTCGCCCCCGGCGTCGGTCAGCGTCAAGGGGGTTAACAAACTGGCGCCCCTGCTTCTCTGCGGTCCCTGCAAGCCCAGCAGCCACAGGAAGAGCCAGAGTTCCACGCAGTGGTACGTGCAGCAGGTAAACAGACTCGCAAGAGATTCATCGTCATTGTTTCCTCGTTGCGGTGCTGGTGTGCCGTGTGCGTGTGTGTTTGTTTTTTTTTCCCTTTATTTTCTCTTTCATTTTTTCCCTTCTCTTTATCATTTCGGTCGGGCAACCTTCCGAGAGTTGTTTCGCGTTCTTTGCCTGCTGGAGCCTTGTTTTCGCCATTTTCAGCATCCTCGACCCCCGGACGGGGTTTCTGGCTTCGACTGCATCCGTCTACGCTCCTGAAATCTCGAGTTGCATGAGATTTTTGTTTATTTACTTTTTTCGAGTTTGTCTCGTTCCGTCGTTCGAGAGTTTCACGGATCGCGAATGTCCCGTGCTTCATGGAGAATTGTTTGGCCTGTTAGTGGAGTTGTAGAGGAACCTGTGCCTGCGGTAGAATATTTGTAGATTTTACGATGTTTACAAATTTACAGAGTAATTGACTCGGTGGAAATGTTCATTTCGGCGCCAAGAATCTCTTTTCTGAAGTAATAATAATTTTATTTAACTCAAAAAAAAAAAGCCGAAAGTTTCTTGTATTAGTTAAAAGCGGTGTCTGTTTCATCGTGTACCTCATTTTGAATTAGAATTTCCTTAACTGATCCGGTTCAGTGATGAACAATTACATTTATACCTCGAGCGTCTGTTCGGTAGTTAAATGTTTGCGCACAGTTTGGTTTCCTGCTTTCCTTTTCGTCGAACAAAAGCAGCGCTGTGCCGCGAAGTTTATCCTCCGCGTGGATCACCGTTTTTGGAAACAGACTCGGCACTGTTCTCAGTGTTTCGGTGACACCGCCCACGATAACGTCGATGCAACGAGATCACGATACCACGATGCAGAGCAAACCGATTCGCACGTAGGATTTGTTTAGTACTTCTTTCAGCCGTAAGTGTGTCACGTTGGTTAGTGTGCATGCCTAAACGTTTGCTGTGATCGTATACTTTGTTATGCATGCGAAGATTGGAGAGCATTTTAAGTGTCGTTGGCATTTTCAGTGTAACGAATGAAATCACCGATGACCAATTTCGTGTCATCGTGACACGATACACAGCGTGTCGGATAACATTTATTTCGCTAATTTGATACGGATGTACGATTTTATACAACACGGGGAAAATTCCAATCGGTAAGCGAAATTTCCCCAAGTGCTGTCTTGTAAATTAAATTACTTGTTCTTTGATAGAAAGAGTAAATCATATTTTCATTCAGGCGTGTTTTCATAAAAATATACCATGTACGAGCATCGAAAAAATATATTTCTGTTATCGTCGACGATGTCTGACTTATCTCTAAGTGTTCGAGTAATAACAAGATTCGAATGAAAATAAAACGATTCTCCCAAAAATGTAGAAAACATACTCCAAAATCGAGTCGAGTATGTTCAACCGATATCGTATCATCGTATCACAATTCCCTACGACTCCGGATCTCGATTTCATTTACACGCGTTGACCTGTCGATGACCCCAGAGAGCCAGACGGAATTCGACGCTTTTAATCCTTATCGAGGAACCAATTGTCGCACGTACACACACAGAAAACAAATGTCGTGAAACGTTTCAATTATTTACCGTTCAACGAACAATTATTTCCCCTGGCACGGGTACCTCGACGGAAGGCGACCAATTGGGTCAATGTAACCATAATTCATTTTTTATTTACGCGCAGCTCCCGGGGCTCTAATGACAACGATACAGTTCCGATGACACTCTGACCCTGATTAACCGATTAAACTACTTCCATGTGCCTGTCACCGACCAACGATCGCTGCTGACTCGCTGTAATAGCAAAACGACGCAAACGTGAATCACTCGTGCCCGCAGACGCTGACATCCCGTGGCTCTCGAGCTATTTTTCTGAAACGTTTATTATGTTTCGAAGGCGAAACTCCCGCGTTTTCGACCGATTCGCGATTTCCTTGAATCTTTGATGAAAAACACGCGCACTTTTTATACATCGCGCAGCAAACAATGCGCTGTAAATATTCTTGGGGGGAAAAAGCAAATATACCGTACCGTCGATACGGTTCAGAAGCGAGTCTGATAACCGGGGGTGTGTCGAGAGAATACGAAGGCAGTGGAAATGTTGTCGGGCATAAAAATAATTAGCGGAGAAATAATTCGCTGAACTATGGATCGAACGAGAAGACGGTTCCGCGAACCAACGAAATATGGGAGATGTAGTCAGCGTGGATCAATTTTCGTTCGACCGCATGTGCAGGGAAGGCTGACCGAGATGTCTGACCTGTACGGTCCGTATTCCCTGCGAGGACTGTTCTATACTACTCTACCATACGCATTCGATTCTCCTTGTCTGTACTTATCGAAAACTAAATTTTGCGTTTCTAATACCGAGTACTGACGAAAATAATAAACTCCTGGAGCTGGACCATCGCGAATTTGTATCGTAGGAACGAAGATAAAAACGACAAAATATGTTTTGAAATATCAATTTTCTAAGTATGTAGCGTATAAAGTAGAAAGATTCTCGTAATTTTTCCATAACCAGGAATAGAATTTCAAGTGACGCGAATGAATAAAATGTCTGTTTCCTCTATCGGTGTGCAGACATTTAACTTTATTGTTCACGATTTTCCAGACCGTTAAATAACGTAACGCGAATACTTTCGCGACGCTTCCGAATATTTTTGTTTTCAAGTGTTACAGTCGTTACGTGTCGCGGCTCGAAATTAGGCTACGCGCGCCGCGAAACGGAGAACGCGAAGGCAAAAGTGCTTTGACACCTCGTTTACCGGTACGTGAGTCACCGCGACTCTTGCCAGTAGTTCGTTTAATTGCTTATCTGGAATCGTACTTTTCCTACCGACTTACGGACCCGTGTAATTATGCGTTGCCTGACCGGAAGCCAGCAGCGGCCCGCTTCTAATAAGATCCAGCCGAGGAGCCAAGAAAAATTCCTTTGTTTATGGCGTTTGAACGCGCTGTCCGCGAGACGCATACACCGTCCTCGTGTTTACAAAACACACCGACTTGCAATTTGCAAATCGCTCGTACGAAGTTCGCTAAGCTGTCGTCGTTGAAGTATTAGGTCGTTCGGAGAATTTATCTCGGTTCTTCTAAGAGGAAGAAGAATTAATTACACGCGAGTTTTGGCAAAAGTAATTTCATCAAAGGTGGCATTTTGTTCAACGAACCTTTCCGAAAGTTTCTCTAACTATTATTAAAATTAATTCCGTGACTCATCGTTCTTAAATATGTCGCGGTGGTAGCGTATTTGAACAAGTCGATAGGAATTATGCGATTCCTATTAGATTTATGCAATAGAGCCTCGATTATCGGACCACTGATGAAACGCACATCGTTGGTAACGTTTCCTCGTTGTTGATAAATATACCGGATTATAAAAAGTATGAGGGGAGTGACGCAAGAGACTCATTTACAAACAATAATACCGAATCCAAGGATGAAGAAATCGTTGGAAGGATAAATACAAGCAATGGCGGATACAAACATGACGAAAAAGAAGAGTTTCGTAATAGCGTTTCTTATGGGGACACCTAATAACTCTACATGGGTAGCCTCTCGTTATTTAGTTTATTAGTACACGACCGTATAAGTAACCAAGAAATTTCGTCAACAAAAGATTTCCCATCGAGAATAATTGAAATCTCGCATATCCACTTAATAATCTCCATTCATCTTCGAGTCTGGATGGAACGAGCTCACAATCGGTGAGTTCTCGTCGGCAACTCGCTAATTTACACTGTGTTAGGCTTGCGTGCCCTTGGGATTCGACGAGGAAAGAATGCAACGCTTTTGAAACCTCTGGAATCATCGACCCTGACTTCTCATCGGAGAGTTTCGGCACCGTTAACACGTTTGGAGGGATTGTGGCTGGTGTCGGAGGTGGTTTTAAGTACGGGCTACTCGAGTGTCTTTTGTGCTCGGGATCAACAAGGCTTCGGGCTTTATCGCCGTTCGTTCTTTGAACTTCCGGCGCGTCTTTCGTAGCGCGACACCCGCTGAACCCGATCCTTCTCCATCCTTTCCCTTCGATGGCTGCACGTATCGGTGATACGATATCACACTCCACTCCAGGAGTTCCTTTCAATCTTGCCATCTGTGATTTCAACCGAGTCCACCTATCCTCGAGTGCCTTATTTTCCTGTTCGTCGAGAAGACACCTTTTCGACACTCGATCGTCCAAGGATGACTAATACGAGCGTCTAATACGAATGAATTGTAGTTTTGGCCAGGTAGCATCGGTTACTTTCACGTAAACGTGTCGACATTATAATTTTCTGGTAAGAAAAGTATTTAACAAAAGGGTGATTTTATTAGACAATTTATTAGACGGAATTTTCGAGTCAATTTTTTCACCAGATTTTAGTATGGACCATTTTCTCATGGCATCTTTGCTGAAATGCTATTTAAGGTAGAATTTCTTTCGAACAGATTTTCTTTTCTCCTAACCGATACAAATAGACATCAACACGTTGAAACATTGAACACATTCAACGAAGACAAATTATCAATTCAAACCAGTGCCAGACATAATTATATCGATATTCCTCTCTTCGAAAATTCAACGAATCTTTCGCTGCAGACCAAAGAAACCAAACGGGTACCTCTCGCGAAAGCAGCAAACGCGCATAACAGCCGCTCTAATCGGCACGTGGATCGCTTAGATTGAAACTAAATCGTTTCGCGCGCGAAAGTATCGTAAGAATGCAGGGAACGCCCAACCCATCGGCTCTTCCGCGATGATAGCGCGAGCCCGCGTTCAAGAAAGTCCGGAGGATTAGATCACCGCGCGGATTTATCTAACAGGCTTCGGAAAATCGTTGCCCCGAGCCGTTGCGAAACTGTTTAGCCGGAATGACTGTTACCTGCCCGGCGTGGCCTCTCTATCGCTCGTCTTTATTGCACGCAGGTTTCTAATACTCGTACCCAATAATTACAGATCTTATTTATAGTACCGCGACTCAAGTTCTACCGAGACACGTTGCTACTCAAACGAAAGTGACGTTTTTATTTCGTTTTACTTCTACTAGGACGCTTTTATCGCCGCGATCGTGTGTACCTAGTGTGCTATTACGCGACCGTTACGTTCGCTGCTGAATTGTAATTCGATATTAGGTCACTTTGCGAGAAGTAGTAGCGATATTTACGACCAGAGTACGTTCGTCCTTACTATTGGGCGCAGACGCAAATTAATACTTCCCGCTTTGGATCGGAAGTGCATAGTAGTCAGGATCGATGGCATAGAATTCGTTGTCGTGGTTGATTTTATAAATGAACAGGATCGTACCGTGGTCCGCTTAAAAAATATATTCCGAGACACAAGTATCGAAGAAATATAAATTTCATAAAAGAGAAAACACAAAATCACCTTGTAAATAAGCCACCAGAAATGCGATTGGTTCCCGAATTCGCAGAGCGGTCGATCGGATAAGAAGAAAGGTATCGCTACCACTCCTCAGGCTGCCATTCCATTGGGCTTCCAATGACAGGAGGACCACCGTCGACTCGCGCACGAATTTCTGTTTTCAATCAGAACCGCGATTACCGTTTCTGGAATCTAATTCTAGAAATCGATGGACCCGTCGCATCTATTCACGGGTCGTTCGGGCCGGGGCTCACCTTCGGAATATTCCACGTTTCTGGTTCCAGGGATCGCGACTTCGCGTCGATGTCTGCGAGCATGGGGGTCGGTGGGTGTAGACAGGGATTGATAGTCGGATGTATTTCCATGTGTATCGATCGACACGACTTCCCCGACGGTAATCCGATGTTAAGCTTTTCATAGGCTGGCGTTGGAGCGATAGATGCGATGGCAGTTTGCACACACGTCGGACTATCGACGGTTCGCTTTGCGACGCGACGTGGATGGACGTGGCTGAGCATGTTGATTCCTAAATTCATAGAGGAGGCGGTGCACCGAGTTTGTATAGTTTGGGATACGTACGCGAATGACTTCTTCGTCTTCGATTTTTCAGTCGGTTGAATGCCGAAGATTGTATATGTTTGTTGACATCGAACATAAGTGTTGTTTGATCAATTATTTAAGATTCGATCTACGATGAATCTAGGTACACATCAAAATCTCAACCTGATAGTCGTTACTAAACTGCGGATCTACAAAAATTGAACCTAAATAGGAATTTCTTTTATTCTGCAAATATTATAACACGAACTTTACTTTCAATCATTTTTATATTCTTGTTCGCATTTTGTAGTTTCTTGCACATTCAAATTTCCTACGAATGCATTGTAAAGATTCGCAGCCTAGTCGTTACAATTGTCCTTTTTCTAACGGATTACAAGTATACTTGACGATTACTATCCGATTTCTTTGTCTTGATATTTAACCAAGTTCTTATTAAAAAAAAAAAAAAAACAGAATTAATTTCTACGCCTGATATACTTTCTAACCACGACACTCTGCGATCGCAGTTGCAATGGAAACTAATAAAACACCTCGACCGTTCGATTCGTAATTGTCTCTGGTAATAAATCCAATTGGAAAATCGACGATAGAATATTCAGATTCGACGGATGCATGGTTTCTATTCACCGGGCGTGAGTTGTCCGCGAACAATGGAGAGTTGACGTGTTTCAAGGAGCCGTCTCCAAGGACGAGAGGTACGAGGACCTTAAGTCACGCTCGGGTTCTTCCTGCAAGCCTCTAATTGCCGGTTCGTTCCGGAGCGTAAGCCGCCTTTTTCCACAGAGTTTACCTCGGTGTGTATCTCCTCTACGCCGCCGTAACCCCTCGTCATCGTCGAAAAACGCAGCCAGTTTTCCTCCGGGCACGTAGCTCCGCGTTTCTGTTACGATCCTCGCGAACACTCTCGAGCCGTCGTTACGTTCCATTATCCAATCTCACGTTTCTGTATCGTGGACAGCATTCCTCGGTGGTTCCTAGGCGAAGGTATTTCCAGCATTCAAGGAAACGTTAACGGAGGTGCTTGTTTCCCTGCAGTAATAATTTCGAATGGAAGTTTTCAGGCTTTATTCACGTTTCGATGTTTAAGTCGAGGTCGTCTTTGGAATATTAATTGCTCGAAATTGGATTCCTTATGATACGGGAGAACTATATGAAACGTATAATATATTCTCCTACATAAACTTATAAAAAAAAAAAACATTACGTATGCAGTAAAACGTTAATCTCGTATTATTTTATGTTTTATTTTATCATTCTATCATGTATTATCTATGTAATCTGTACTAATCTATTTATCATGTATTTTGGTTTCATCGATTCATCGAATATTTGACTACACAAGTTTTGTATGTGTTTCTCAAATTAGAACATTAGAACGGTTTGATATTTGAATACCAGTCATGAATTTTTATCGATGCGATATTCATTATAACCGTGTACGCGATAATAAGCATATCAAATTTCTCCTAACGAGTAGAAAAATATGTATTGCTCGTTCAATTATTAGTGAATAATTACTCCATGCAATTCAAATTCTATGCGAAACGATATAATTAGCTAATTTGATATTGGTTGGTTGGTTTTAGCACAATCCACCCGTTTAGATCTGCTTGGTACGTTCTATACCGTCCGCGAGCAAATGTTTTCCTTTTCCAGTTGCATCGATCGAGACCGCGACGTGTGCAACGCCGTCACTATCGCTGCAGTTAGTAAATGTTGCACACTGGAGGTAGAACCGGCGCACGGCAATGACACGATTCGTTTCTTTTACCGTCTATTTTCTAGCGAAACGGAGAACCTGTGGATATCTCGTGCTGATTCTCCGTGCATTCTTCTCGAAGTGGAGTGTATTATACCTTCACAGGGGCCAAGATAAAATGAAATCCGTACGATTTCGATTTGTACGAGATATATTAAAGAGAATAATAAAAGTAATTTGGTGTGTACTTAAGTTAAAAATTTTAACTATTTCTTCTACAACCCTTGTATCCAAGAAGTCTTACAATATTAAATTCATATTGATATTCGTATTCATATTGAAATAAGGAGTCAGACATTGTTTGCTTTTCTTGTTTCGTTATTTAACTTCGCTGTCATCTAGATGAGAATTTCGCTCGTGTCTGATTAGGAGTCTCTCGCCGCCACGCAGGTAGCATTATCTGCCAGAGGGACCAAATAATTTTGCGTCAGCGTTCCCAGCGTTGAGAACGAGGCAGCGAATGGCGCGGAGCGTGCTCGCCCGAGAATACTATTTTTAGTGGTCCCTGTTCCTTTGAAGGTCCCTGAATTTATTCCCTCGGGACGGTTTTTAAGGACGTAATTGCCGTCGCGACGAAACGCCGCCGCATTGTGAGCATTCTAATTTTAACATTTGTCGCGGGAAAGTTCATTTAACCTTAATAAACGTTCGAAGCAGGCCACTTTTAGAATTTTTCCATACGACTATGGTCTTCGAATATTAACGTTACTCTTAAATGTATCGAAAAATGAATAAAAGAAAAAATAAAAGAAAAACAAATATCTTTAAAATGATTAAAAATAACGAAGCCATCGTTACCTGTGTATCTCATAAACATGAAATTATTAGGGGGACCAGGAAGTAATGTCGCTTCTGCGAATGTCAATACTTCTTTTTTATTTATCAGTTCACTGACGCACCAATTGATTTGTATCGATCAGGTATCGAAAATTTGCATATTAAATGACGAAATTGTCGATGACGAGAACGATTACATAATTGATCAAAAATAGAAACATATTATAAGCGTAATTGTTTGAATTTAATGTAAAAGAAACGACATTACTTTCTGGTCCCCTTGATATTTACATTTAAACATTCAGTATCCCTTGGAATAAAAATTGAATTTTACTTGAAATCCTAGTTGACTGTTTCGCATCAAAGCATGTTATTTTACTTTTGTTGCATTTCGCTGCCTGTTATAATTTCTGAATGCATTTTGATTTAGCAGTATTTTTGCTGAATTTATGCTTTGCGAATTAGTAGTTATTACAGGACAAAGATCTGCCATTTGTATGCTAATCAGTCCGTTCGAGAAGACCGAGGAGGGGGGGAGGGGTCTTTGCATAGAAATTGAAGTTCCGAACCTCAAAGGACCCGTGTTAGCCGTATTTATTCTACCGAAAGAACCGAGAATTCCACTTCGCGACGAGTTTCTTTAATCTTTGCCTCCCGAGGATTTGTCAATATCGACGAGAAACATCCCAACGGGCCGTGACTATTTCAATATCTTCAACAAATGTCCCCCTCGTTGCCGCGAACCGTTAAATCGAACGCCCCGAAGAAACGTTCGCTTTATCGATACACGCTTTGAAAAACATTATTTAATTTTATCAGTCTTCGCGTCGGCAAACATAAGTTTCTATTATCGATCATTTGAATAACATGTGTTTGTTTTATCACCACCTTCGAAAACATTTTACTTTGTCTCGGCACCTTGGGAGACACGTACTCGTACTCTACGGCACCATTAAAAGAAAAAAAAAATAAGATGAAATAAAATCTCGCGCGTTACAGACTCCATAAATTTACTAGAACCCTGTTAATTCAGGACAGTTCAAACCTTGATTCCATTAATCGTAACTGACGACGCCCACCGTCGAAGTTTCAATTAACATAAACCCAGATTTACCACTCGACCAATTACCATTTCCTTGCGTTCCGACCGAAAGACTCGATCTCCCGTTTTAATACGCGGCCATAAATACACGCGAGAAACGCGAAACGATTACAGAATCACGCGGACGATCGGTCTCGAATGATCCAGTGGGCCGCGAGGCGCGAACGAAGCGTTTCATCCGGCTAATCGGCGATTCAAGCCGTGAAACGGACGGCCGAGGTCGTTCTCGTCCTGGAAGTCAATTATTTCGATAAATCTGCCGGCTGCACGGCGTCCATTGATTAGCTCGTCCGCTATTAGAGAGACGGTTTGCTCGTGACAGGGGGTAGTCCGTGGAATTAGCGGCGTAAATCATCCCCTGGAGCGCGCACGCTTTCGACCGGGCCCTCGCCGTCTTCGTCGACGCCCACCGATATTTCCACCGGACGTCTGCGACTTTCTCGCTTGTAATTTTTGTCGTTTGCTTCCACTTTGCAGCCCACGTGGCGCTTATGGGGCGAGGAAAGGGGCGATGGAGTCATATACACGGTGTACCTGAAGAAGGTCCGCTATCATCGGCCCACCAGGAGCCTCTCTGCGTCGGTAAGAGCATACTTTTCTTCGCTACTCTGAAAATTAACCCTTTGAGTTAGTAATTGACGGTTGCGTAAGAAGGATTGTCGAAGAAAACACTTGCAGCCGATCCCATAAATATTCGTACTCTCTATGGCTATCGAAGAAAGTCCACGTTAAATTGTAGGTTTAATGTTTCGAAAGAAATTTTTCATTATATTACGTTAAAGCGATAAACCAAAAAAGGTTCGATTGTTCAACTACCGTAATCCTACTAACTCCCCGCAATAAAAAATTAATACTTCCTAGTCTGTAAGTCTAACACGTGTCGCTCGCGCAGGACTCGGACGACGAGATTTCGCACCTGGAATGGGAGACAGTGAGGGTCCGTTTCCTGAAGGCTGGGACGGTGCAGCGTCTGGTGGAGAGTTTGGCGAACGACGACGGGGAGCTCGAGTCGACGTACATCAATGTCTTCTTGGCGACGTATCGTGCGTTCACGACGCCGCGAGAAGTACTGGAGCTATTGTTGGCGAGGTACGACGCCCTCGACGAGGGATCCGGCGCCCTGACAGGTGAACAGCACCGAAAGACCCTCGTTCAGGCGCTTCACGTATGGCTGGACGCGTATCCCGGTGACTGGAAATCGGCGCCGGATCATCCGCTGCTGACGCGGCTCCTGGACTTTACGCATCGACGGCTTCCTGGCTCGGAGCTCGAGCTCAAGGCAAGGCATCGCTTGCACAGGTTCCAGCGTGAAGATCAAATAGGTAATCACGACGGATCGTTTGACGATTACTTGGAGAAATTTTGCAACGTTCATTTTTTTTTTTTTTTTTTTTTTTTTATTCCCAGGCTGTGTTTTATTTAAACGAAAGCTTCTGACCTGTGGAGCCTTTCTGAATATATTCATTATTAGGTCATTATTAGGTCGTCCCATACAGAAATTTTATAGCGACTGTGGGGAAATATTGTAAAACGAGAGAGATTACCTTTACTGATTACACCTAAGGGTATGTTTCATATATTGATTCGAGTAGCAGGAGAATAAGTGACATGAACTTATGGGACGATTTAATATAAGAAATTCATAATTTTGAATTGATTCTGTCGTTAGAGAGATAGATCTGTCGTCCAGTGCCTGAGTTGTTATTCAAAGTATTCCAGTAGCAGTAAATACATTCGAACGAGCAATTAATGAAATTCTTTGAATTTTAACTATAATCTCGTACGTAAAAAGCGTCCATGGAACACCCGCATCAAGAACTCTTAATTTTCGTCGAGAGTCAGCTGAGATTAAAGAAAAAATGAATTCGTCTTTTCTTCGGTGATCACGCTATTCAGACGTATGAAAAAGCGGTATGTTTGTAAAAAGAATTGGTATGTTTTTCCAGATCATTAATTGCAGAGCGTCAAGGACGTCTTCATTATACAAATTGGAATCATGTACTTTTATTACATTCGTCCGACTCTGAAGGTCGGGATGAATTCAGTGAGTTTTGATGGATGCACTTTTGATGAGTCATTTACCAGATGTTGGTACGAACATTGACTATTTACTTCGCGTCATTTGTCAGGGTGAACTAAAGACGCTTAATCGTCGTTCCGCAACATTCCGGTGTTTTGGCATACCGTTCTATCAAGTAACGCGTAAGAGTTGCTATTTTAAGCTGGACACGCTGATTAACTTATCGCTGACATTAACGAGAATGTCTCTGTGAACGAAGATTTTTAAATGTCTGCTAGCTATCTTAGAAAAATACATTGTCTGAACATTTTTGTCGAGTTTCGCTCGACACAGGACCGCAAAGGGTTAAGAAAATGTAGACATCCTGGAAGATAATCGAAGATCAGGTGACGGAATTTCTCGCTCCAAATCAAACTATTCTTTTGTAACGCTAGTTCAAATCCTATTTATAAAAACTGTTGCAAACTTTCTTCGATAAATCTCACGACTGTTTTTTACTCCACCATATGTCTAAAACTAAACGACGCAGATCTATCGTCCCGTAGTGGATATAGTAACAGTACACGACACCAAGCGGATGTTTGCTTTGCTCCCTATCACCGATTTGGTATTTCTCTAGATAAAAGCTGCAACTTGGCGCGAGTCAGCTGTCTGATTCATCCATATATTGTTCAAAGTCTGTATAAGGTGTCCGACACGCGAGATCCGTTTCAGCGTTGAAAACAATGAAAAGAATGCACGCAAACACATCCCGTCTAATTTCCATCTTGTTTACATATATGAAACGTTCACTGCGCGATTCGATCAACTCCACTTTTCGACAAATCTGAAATTTAAGTGTCGAAACACTTGGTATAGACGTAACCTTTTTCTACTCGTCGTGCGTAAAATTTAGTTACCATTGGTTATTTAAGAGTATATCTCACGGATTGATTCGAGTAGCACCCTGATATACAGGGCGAGTAACGGTATAAATATCTTTTTCGTTTTTAAAGATACAACAAACATCATAAAGACAAAGTTGAATGCTCCAACGGGGTTCACACGATGCCAAAAATATTTTTATTTTCACGTAATTTTTCTTTAAGATATCATGCTCACCTTCATTTTTTTAAACGGAACCACCCTATTTGAAACACCTACAACGATAGTCCTCTTCGTTAGGAATTCAACGACCAAGCAATCTTATTAAGAAGCTAACGTCGTCCTTTTTTCCAGACTCCTGCATGGTGTACGACAATGGTCGACTCCCACGCGGTTCCCCCGATTCGATCGTGGATCACTGGACGACCTACAGCTTCCCCGAGGTCCCCCATCGCCATTTCGCCGAGCAGCTGACCCGCATGGACGCGGAGGTGTTCAAGAAACTCGTGGCCCACCAGTGTCTAGGCGCTGTCTGGTCGAGGCGAGATCGTTCGAGGAGCCACGACGCGGCCACCGTGTTGGCAACCGTGAACCAGTTCAACGCCGTGTCCCTGCGAGTGATCTCCACGATCCTTATGGAACCGGCCACGAAGGAGCGCCAGGAGCGTCAGGAACGAGCACGAATCCTGGAGACGTGGATCGACATCGCCCAAGAGCTACGCGTTCTGAAGAACTTCAGCAGCCTGAAGGCCATCGTCTCCGGTCTCCAGAGCAATCCCGTGTACAGGCTGGAGAAATGCTGGCAGTGCATGCCCAGAGAGAAACACGAGCTCTTCAGGGAGCTGGAGAGAATATTCTCGGAGGAGAACAACGCGTGGACGCAGAGGGAGCTCCTGATCAAGGAGGGCACTGCCAAGTTCGCGGACACTGCCGGCAGGAGCGACCGACACCTGCAGAAGTTGTTCCAGAAGCAGAACACTCACGCTGGCGTAAGTGAAATTATTAGTTAAACCGTTCGCACGAATCGATTAACTCCGCGAAACAAACACAGTTGAGATATGCGACGGAATAATGTGCATTTTCTTCTAAAATTTCCTTTGTAATATAAATTCAAATAAATGTTGATGAAAGTTCTGTCGTTTTCAGGAAAGTTATTACAAAAATAAAAGTTGCGACTATACCAAGTGCTTTGACAATTTTTAGATTATTCGAAAAGTACAGTTAATCGATTTGTGCAGTGAACTCCCTTCCTGAGTTATTCTTCTGTTATTCGATTCATTAATTTGCTGCGCATTACAATGGAAGACCATATCGTTTCTTGTAGAACATCAGTTATGGAACGATACCGTACCTGGGAACCTTCCTGACGGACCTGACGATGATCGACACGGCGATACCGGACACGATAGCCGACGGTCTGATCAACTTCGACAAGAGGCGAAAAGAGTTCGAGGTGCTCGCCAGGATAAGACTGCTCCAAGGCGCGGCGAACGCCTACAACTTCAACACGGACCCCTTGTTCGACCGCTGGTTTCATTCCGTGGTGGTGCTGGACGATCGAGAGGCGTATAAGCTCAGCTGCCAGATCGAACCACCCCCACCTGGCAACACCCTGACCAACCGTGGGAAAAAGAAACAGGTGTGCACACTCTTCCTTAAACTGTTATTGGTTTGTCTAGAAAGTCCTCGCCGATTTTTGTAGTTGGTACAGGTCTGAATATATTGGAACGGGCGAGAACAAAGGTGGAAAGATTGTGAAACAAAATGGTACTTACAGTCAGTCCCATAAGTATCATCCCTACCCTCTATCGAAGGAATTTGTCTAAATTAAATAATAGGTTTCACGTTTTCAAATAAATGTTTCATTATAAACATTGTGCATGGATAAACATGTAAAATGAAATATTTCTTTGAAAACATCAAAGTTATTATTTAATTTAAACGAATCCCTTCAGACAGACAAACAGAGTTAACAGAGGGTATATTTATGGGATCGACTGTAATTCGATAAATATATTTCAATATTCAAATGTGCCTTTAAATTTTTCTTAAAAATTGCCACGAACTTTCTGGACCACCCAATGGCTCGTCTCAGAAATTGAATAAAAATAAACAGATACCTATTATATTTTGCAATATTAAAGATCGTCGGTTGTCTCTTCCAGGGTCATCAGGGTCACCGGAAGAACGATTCGATAGCCTCCACGTCGAGTTCCAGCAGCTCCCAGTTCTACTGCGACCTCGATTCCTTGCCCAGCTCGCCGCACAACTCCCTCGATCGACGCACCTCTCCGTCCCAGATGTCCAGCTCTTCCTCCAGCTCCTCGCTACCATCGTTGGACGTCTCCCTGAGCTCTGGGGGCGGTAACGGAGCCGTGGGCAACCAGCACAACCGACTGGCGCCGCCGACTGGCATCACCGCCAACGGAACCAGTCCCAATCTCGTAGGTCTGTCCAGTCCGAGTCACTCGCACAAGAGCTCGCCGGATTTCTACATAATCAAGGTCACCATGGAGACCGACAACGTCGAGACCGAAGGGGTGGTGCTGTACAAGTCGATCATGCTCTCGAACAACGAGAGGACGCCGCAGGTGATACGGAACGCGATGCTCAAGCTCGGAATCGAGGGCAGCCCCGATCAGTACACCCTGGCACAGGTGCTACCCGATCGGGAACTGGTCTTGCCAAACTCGGCGAACGTTTACTACGCCGTAAACACCGCGCACAACCTGAACTTCATCCTACGACCTAGAAGAGAGCCTAACGACACGGCCACGGACAGCCCGAAAAGCAAGACGAGCCTCGGTCACAAACGGTAGTGCTGAATAGTTTAGTTGCCCGACCTCGGGACACGATGAACGTTGAACGAGATTCGAAGTGAATGTAGAAGACCACGGAAACTCAAACTGCGTTTTCCGTCGATCCATGACTGAATCTCATAATTACGTTACGATGGTGCGTTTACCATGTTTCGTTTTAGCAACCATGACAGTACGAACGTCCAATCGCGGGGTTCTCCTTTTGAGCGACGCGACAACGGCGATGCACCAATGTTGAGACACCATTGATGCATTTTTTCTGCTTGAGATATTTAAAGAAGAATTTTTTTGTTTTCGTTACTCACCGGGCGCATGGTACTCGAATTTTGACATTGACGTTATCGCGCGTTTTTTGCGGACTAATTTAGCGTTTATAGGTACGTTTAGAGCGAGTTACAGGTCTGTTATCGGCGCACACGCGGAAATGAACAAAGAATAAACCGATGGGAGAAGGATAGCCGGTGAGGTGCGCGAACTAGCGTGTTCCGTGTGTAGTTACGTGTATTTATATGTACCTTGCGGATTCCACGAGATTATACGGTGGTTAAAATAGGAGGGAATTTCGCGACGAGTATGCGAGTGACACGTGCGCGGGATGATCAATTGTGATTTTGTACATAACTTTAGTTGCGTAGCGTGGCTTCGAGCGTGATCGATCGAGCGGACCAAGCGTATCCAAATGAAAAGGAAATCGTCAATTACATTCTTTCTTCGTTGCAGAAAAAAAAAAGAGGAGAAAAAACAAAAAGAATAAGCTAGATGGGAAATCGTGCAAGCGGTCCATTCGTTCATTCCGCGATTCGTTTTTCTAGCCGCGCGGCCACGGCGAAACGCGTGGCGCAGAGAAATTCAATTCTGTGATATTGGAATCTCTCTTTCTCTCGTTTCGGCTTTCCGAGTGATACAGACGAAACCGAAATCGAGCATGCGTTTCGAAGCGATGAGGAAAGATCCGAATACTCGTTCCGATATCGAAGCTAGGACACGTTAGAACGTGTGAACGTACGTTGATATATATATTTTTACAAGGACCTGCATGCATTCGTATTAGGAGAAGAAAAGGAGGCACAGAATAATAGCGGCAGGATCCAAACTCGACGAGGCTGGTCGATTCGCGTCGCCGAGTTTCGATTCTCGATGCATCGTTAGCTTAGGCAATTTTGTACTTACCTCTATCGACCCTAATCTCCTCCAATCGTCTAAGTAGTTGTATTTGTTCGTGTACGCGCTCAATTTCGTGCTGAAATTGGCGCATGTGTGTAATACGAGTCGATAAAAGTGACAATAGATGGCCTACGATTTTATCCGATGTTTTCTCGATACTCTTTCGTACCACATTCCTCGGTGATCCTATCGTTAAAAAGTTAATACTTTGGAGAAACTTACCAGACGTGTGTGGGTTGTTAGCGCTCCTTCACGGGTTGTTTATGTAAGTAGTCTTTTTAGCGCGTTCCTGAATAATTCCCTGAACACCTCATTTTCAATGTTAAAACAAATCTTTAGAATTGGATTAAGGTGTTCCTCTCCTGTTATCCCCGTCAATGTCCTCACCTCGAATCGTTCTTCATGCTAGAATAGTTATCGTTTAGAATTCGAACTACTTCTACAAACTTAGGCAAAATTAATCCTCGCGTTGGAATCATTCTTGCGCGTAATTAACGCACAAAAGAATATCGACGAATCATTCTCGCAACCCAGAGTTTTCCAAGCTGCGGTCCACGGGCTCCTAGACGTTCAAAAAGATTCCTCTGGACGTCCGAGAGTTCTCAGAAGAAGAATCGAAGTATATCACGTAACGTAAATAAAAAATGTTTTACTTTATTCTTGTTAACAACATTCGTTTAACGTTCGTAAAAATATTAGACAAGAAACAGACGAATCGTGAAATTGTCACGAAGACTATTTATGAAAATAATCATCTCTCGTCTCGTTGAATTGTTTCTCGTCGCCATTGTTTTGTATAATTTTTTTTTATAGTTTTCATAGCGTATCCTGTCGAACCCTATCCAAAAGTTCCACGAATTCCAAAGGGACCCCAGTGTCACGGCCGCTTATCCAGAGACATCAGGGGTAACTTTAGCAAGGTCCTATCTCGACGAGAGGGATGATCAGATCGTAGAGCGGCGCGAAGTGGAAACCGCGGGGCGCGTGGCCTCGCCTGATGACTTCCGGTATGCTGGCACATCCGGCACGCGAACCTGTTGATCCGTTTCACGAGGGTGCAAGTACCCCGACCGCGGTGCCAGCAGTCAGGTAGGTGCACCAACGCTCCTCTATGCTAAACGAGGAAACCGGAGGCGGGACCGGTTAACAGTTTCGACTGATGGCTCGCGATCATTCAGCAAAGCCCGTGGGAAGGGCGGTCGCCCGCCTCCCCCGTCCCTCCGTGGCGATCGATGCGATAAGGGCGAGAGAGCTTCCTCGAGGAAACCGCGGGGGCTAACCACGCGCCAACTGGCTCAAGGTCGTGCTTACGTCAGAATTGGCGAACTCGAGGAATTCGAACGTGCATACCGATATAGAGGCTTAACTGATTCCGAGTATCAATTCCTGACCGCCGCGTGCCATCCGGCTAATGCTACCAGGGCTGGGCTGTTTGGAATATTCCGAGCACGATAGCGTTGCTGAATTTTCGTTTGAGCCCGATCGCGAGGGGGTTAGGGTGCACGCAGGGCTGGAACGAGGGAGCCTCGCTGGGTTTTCCAAGTTGATTTAGAATTTTTTTTTTTTTTTATACAAGAATCGTTTATCTTTCGTTGGTGATATTTTGCGTGAATGTTTTTTTAAGGTAAATAGATCAGAGTCGAAGAATTCATATTGGCTGCGAGACACCTGAAGGAGGGCTTCTATGATTCCACCACTTCTTCTGCTTATTTGAAATGAAAACACCAGCGAGATTCTTGATTAGTTTGTCGGTGACAAAAAGGAAAGGATAATTTCTCCTGTCGTTTGTGGGAAAGAAATTTATCCGAAACCTCGGTGAATTGTAAGTTATCCAGCCGACGGAAGCCCCTGGACTGTGGTGTCTAAAGCTCATACTTTAATTAGACCCTGCGTGAACAGAAGTGTCGAGAAGAGGTTGCATTGCATTTTTAAAATTACAGGCTCGTTTAAAAAGTGAAAAAAATATTTGTTAAGAATAATTTGAATAGTGCTTTGTGGTGGATATCGAATGTATCTTCTTCGATCAAAGACGAATTCCAGTCCTGCCGAAGGCCTGCAGAGATTTATTTCCGAGCTTTATTTATGCATCGAGTCCAACGTTTCGATCCAGAGGGTGTTTATGTGCATGCTTCCTCGGTTGCACGTCGCGCATTAAGCATCACGTCACAGTTTTAATTTAGAGAGTTAACGCCAGCATCGCGTGTCTTGCCATGATCGACAGATTCTACTGCGTCGCGGAATTATCCGCGACTGCATTGTCGTGGCGCAGAATTTATTACGCGAACGCATTTTCTATTTATTATGACAAGAAGGTAACCAAGGCGAATGAATCTTGTCGTTCAGGTGATACAGGGTCGATATGATAATAATAACAATGATATATCTTTATGGTACTCAGATTACACTAAATCCCATAAATATTTGGCCCTCGACGTCTATTAAGTTTGACTAAATTAAATAATAGTTCAGATATCACCAAATGAATTTTTCATTACAAATATGTATATGCACAGGCTTATACATGTATATATTTATATAAACGTACACTTGGAAACATCAAACCTAGCATTTAATTTATACAAATTTCTTTGATAGATCTTTAATAGAGGTTATGAATATTTATGAGACTGACTGTGTATGATACATAATAAATTGGTAAAGGAAATATACAGAATTTCATTTCTGAAATTTAAGCATCAAACGACCCACTTATTTTCTCTTAAAGCACCCCATGTAGCAGGCGCTGTTATTATTACGAATTTCATTCTCCCAACTTTCAACAGTGAAGTATTTAAACTCCCATCACGAATCATTCCATCCCCCCGGGTACTTCGAGTCTATAATTACGACATCCTTCGCCGAAATACATGAAATTTCATCCCCCAAAATACCCCTCGGCCATAAAACCAATTACCGCACCCCTCTCGGTACCCTCGCCCTTCCGAACATCCCTCGACGCTCCGATTAAAAATATAATCACAACAAATACGCGTAACCGTCTACCCTTCCGCCCCTGTCCGAGTACCCGAAAACTCGCACCGGGGGTGGCGGCATCCTCGGCCCCTCCGCCCAACGAGTGTGCGCGCTCTTCGTCCGCGAGCCACCCTAAACTCTCGACAGACGTCGCTGGCGTACGGTCAGCAGCGCACCCCCGGCCCCTCTCAGGCCAACCCCTAGCCACCCGATTGAACCGGTGAACTCGAGTCGAAGCAACCCCCTGGCGAGACCCTCGGTCGAGTGGCAGTCGTGAGCTTGGTGCCGAGCTGGGGCGATGCTCGTCGCTCGCGTGTGCTTCGCGATTGCACCGAGTGCTCGCCATTCCGTGTTGCGCGTACGGTTCGTCTCTCATCGACACCATCGCGTTGGATCGTTGTCGTCCACGTCGTATACGTCGCCGCCCCCGTCGTCGTTGTCACCTGCGCCGTCGACGTCCAGAACGCTGCCGCAACGACCGCCGACGGTGCAACGACCGTGCGACGAGCGGACAAACGCACGTGAGCACGTCGCCGCGACTCAGAGATGAGAAACGTGAGTCCTCCGTTGTCGAGAGATCGCTGCTCGGTGTCCTGGACACCGTCGGACACGGTCCAAGGACGCAGCTCGAGCCACCCGCTAGCCTGAATCCGCGGTGGCGCGACGACGCCAGGCGCTCCCGCGACGCGAAATTCGAACCACGGTCGAGGTCCGTACGCTTAGGCTACTCGAGCTGGTTCTAGGTCAGGGATGAGGTGCACCGAGCTGGAATTTATTTAAGCTAGAATTGACGAATCGAACTTTCAGCTGGTGGAACGAGGGTTGTTTGCGGATGGATGGATTCGAGCGCGAGGGATGTTCTTTTGGTGGAAACGGTTAGGGTAGTTTTCGGTGGATCCGAGTGAAGGGTAGGAAATTTTAGGTTCAGGAGGCAAAGGATTTATTTATGCCTTGTTTGTCTTTAAATTTTGTCTCGAGAAATGAGAGTCACTTATGTGGATGGATTCCAGTGCGAGGGATGTTGTTTTGATGAGAATGATTACGTTACTTTTCGGTGGTTTCAGGCGAGGGGTAAGGAATTTCAGGTTCGGAAGGCTAGAGCTTATCTAAGCCTTGTATATCCTTAACATTTTCGGTACTCTGCACGAGTATACTCGTTACATTATTTTGTTCTTGCCGCCCTCAAGACGAGTTAACTCATTAACTCGTTAACAATAACCTCATGCGATTTAACTCGTCTTGAGCACGACAAGAACAAAATAATTCGACGAGTATACTCGCGCGGAGCGCCGAAAAGGTTAAATCGATTTTTGTCTTGAAAAAGAAAGAAATTTTGTTTTCTTTACGTGTATCTACACGAGATTTGAGTTGAAGAATGCTTAAAGTGTGGAGTATTGATAAAGATTAGGCTATATAGTTTCCAGCGAGGTACAAAGAATTTTGATGGATACCTTTCGTTTTAACTTTTGACACTGTCGATAGGGTGTCCTTGATCGAAAGAACAAAGTTTGATTGTGTGAATAGATTCGAGTCCAAGGAATGCTTAAAATGGGAAGATGTTGTTTTTATAGAAACGGTTAGGCTGCTTTGGTAGCTCCAGACGTTGGAAGGGTGGAATTTATTTACCCCCTTACATCGCTGAGTCATTGTTGACCTGAAAGAAGAAAGTTTCTTTGTGTCTTTCGCTTTGAATCTGACTCGATGCTTAGAATGGAGGACACTGTTTTGACATAAACGTTTAGGCTGCTGTTGTGCTTCCGAATAATTATTACTATATATATTATTTAACCCTTAATTACTATGGCATTATTATGATCACTTTTGGGGTAATCAAAATTTTCATCGAGTTCCTATTAGATTAGACGTCCTTATTAGACGTTGCAAATTTATTACGCATAGTCGAATTTTATGTTTCTTTTTTTTTTTTTATATTTGAAAAAAAAAACAGTTTCTCAGATAACACTAAAACCTATTCGCGAGCTCAACTGAGTATCATTCGTTAGATGAATAATATTGAGAGATAGGAAGCGAATATTTGGTTCCAGCATCCTTGGTCGTAAAGTTGATTATCCCTTTAGGTGAATATCCACCAGCTGACAATTCGAACATGTTTCAATTTCTGTCACGTATAAATATGTTGATTCGCTGTAGAAATACAGATTGGCTGTGCCAAATCAAGATAGAAATCGAGCATTTGAACAAAGATATACATATCTATTCAACATTTTTCTATATATATCGATACAATTTTGGTGACGGTATTAAATAGATAATTTTCAAAAAGCGATACACATACTTTGGCATTAATGTTACACGGTCCATTAAAAAGCAATGCAGGCGAAAGCCTATAAAATAAGAATTCTAAAAAAAAAGATCATATTTATTCTTTACACAAAATTTCTGTTCATAATCAATCACGCTAAAAGTATTTTAATTTTATGTTTCGCTCATATTTATCGAATCCCAAATAATTCGAGGCACGTGAAAAACATATATCGCGTGCAGAGAAAAATGATAGGTCCTGGAGGTTTAATCTTTTCGGTGCTCTGCGCGAGTATAAAATTGTTTTGTCGTTGTCGTCCTCGAGACGAGTTAACTCATTAACAATAAGCTCGTGCGATTTAACGCGTCTTGAGCCCGACAAGAACGAAACAATTTTATACTCGCGCAGAGCACCGAAAACTTTAATGGTTAATTTAGGAAAACGTAAAACGAAAGACAAATTTAGTGTTAGCTGACAAACACGCAGAAGGTCGCGTGCAGCATTAAGGCCACGGATTTCCCATCCCTATCCTAGGTTTTAGCTGCGACGAAGTCGCGTTGTTGGGTTTCGGTTTGGCGTCGGACGAAACGTCTCGTGTTCTCGACGCTTTCGTCGATTTCCTGGGGCTCCGGAGGCGCCCCGCATCCCGCAGCGGATTCGAAGCTTTGAGAACGAACGTTCTGGTACTCGATCGAGCATACTTCCGTCTGTCTTGGCCCCTTCGAGTGTTTACTCGATTGGGTTCGGTTGCTTTGTGTATCTTGTTAGAGGTTGGATGAGGAGTCCTTCTAAGTTTCGACTCCGCTTCTAATCACCAAAGTCTCGGCGAGCTTAATTAAAGCGTGTTCGACCACGAGTTTTTCCGTCTAACTCTATCGGCTTTCATGGAGGGGTGCGCAATTTCAATGATTTTACAAATCTAGGGTGATGTATACAGTCTTTTATACAAGGGACGTAGTAGACAATCATTTGAAGCCAAGAATGTTGAAACAAATTTGAAATATCTCGTTTAATCATAATACTAAAATAAGATAATAATTTCAACGCGACAATGAAAATTTTTCTGCATTTTATAAACATTATTTTTAACGCTTGTGGCGTCCAAAATGGATACGGAATTTACGCTAAGAATCCCATTAGAAAAGGTCGCGTACTAAATTTCCCGTCTTCGGGAAATGTATGTTTACCATATGCATGGTATACAAAAATTGCATCACACTGTCGCGAAATCAATAACCTCGGCGACGCGACGCTATGAAAATATTTATAAAACGTATTTCCATCGGCGCAGAATATTGTTATTATAACATCTTTATTATGTGTACATGTCGAAACTTTAATTGAGTATCTCGTTTCACTTATTTTTGCTATCGACAGAGGAACGCTTTTTATAAGTAAAAATGACACGCTATTGAAACGAATTTTTCTATTCTACTCGAAACAACCCCCAGGGGCTGTAGCTGAGCTTGGTCCCAGCTACGGTACGGGTTTGGCGAACCCGAGGTAGCCGAGCTCTTCGATAAGAGAGAATAGAGCGATAAGAACGTAAGACGTAAGTTTGAGAAACGCCACCTTCCTGTGGCCATGAGTTATTCGGTCGAAAAGTCAAGTGGCTGGAATCCCTTGGTCCTTCGTTTCCTTCTTCTACCGTTTCTTTTATTTATATTTTACGTGTTCATCGCACAGTGCTTTCACGTAACCCGTGTTTCTTCCCTCTTGCGTTTTATTCACCCTTCTCTGGCACTTTTCTCGATCTGCTTTCGCCCCTTCTACCCTCTGTCCGAGTTTCAAGCTCGGTTTCGGTGTTACTTCTACTCGTACCGTTTTTTGTTTGTTCCATTTATTTTCGACCTGCCAATGGGGCTTCTTTATGTTATTTGTCGTTAATATTTCTCCCAGAGCCATTCGTGTCTTTTATCTTTTGTTTGGCTTCCACTCGGCACTTTTCTCGTCCTCGGTCGCCCTTTTCAACCCTTATTTTTCTTCGGATGTTGCTCGAAACTCGGTTGCGTGTTCATTCGTACCGCGACTATCGTTCCCATTCGCACTTCTGTTTTCCTCTATCGACGTATCTCTTTCATCGATCTTTTCCTTTTAACGTAAGAAAATACAGATGACTTTGTACATTAAAAGTGACATCTTTGTCTAACAGCGACTTCATCGTTGTAGATTAATATATAATAAGCATCCTCGCTCGAAATTTTTTAGTATCAAAACTTCGCGTGTATTCAGTTCGATTCAAAACCTTCCTTAATTATTCCTTCCTTATTATTCGCATTAATAAATTAAAATAAAAAAAATACTTACCTGAACTTGCCCTCCACATACTGATCGGATAACTATCGTTTCTCGATTCCTGGGCATAAATTTGTACAAACATCTCAATGTTAATAATAGAACAGACGCAGGGAAGCAGGAACAGCGCCAACGAATAAAAAGTCGGGGCGAAGCGTGTAGGTGAAGTATTAACACGAAATAACGCGGGAAACACTCGTCGAGGAAAAAAGGAGCCAGGGATGATAGAGAAAATGAAAGGGACGCGGAGAACAATAGGGCGAGGCACAAATAAAAATGAAAGTAAATTTGAGACATGATGAAAAAGAGGAAATGGATGGGAGCAGGAATCAGAGAAAATCGAACTGAATGCGAAGCGAATAAAACCGATGTGGAAGTATTAGTAACACTCTGTTGTGGGAATTTCATTCCGCCTTTCAAAAGGGAGATTATCCCTTTCTCTGCGAATGGATTGATAACCAAATTTAATAATAAATGGCTGAAACCTGTAAGACTATTTACGCACGCAAACGTTAACTTCGCCAGCTGTGTTAAATTCGGATTCGGTCACGATCGTGGTAAACGCTTCGTCGCGCGTATTAATCAATTCAGCGGCAACTATTTTTCACCGACGCTTCGCTTTTGTTTCTGTCAATTCCCACCGTACCGGTATCGCTCTTATCAGCATCCCTTTATCGTTCCTCCTTCGCGTACAACTTTGTCCTCGTCCTGCGAGCGTTCCAGGCGCGCAGGAATTATTCCGAAGCTTCTTATTAATAGCCACAGCCGCCCCCGCTCTTCTCGAAACTCAATCCTCGCGTCCTCTCGATACGCTGGCGATCGATCTATCGCGCATAGACGGAGGACGATCCCGACCGCAATTTTTAGTTTTAATGAATTTTCCAGCCGAGTTTTCGAAGGAAAACCTCGACGCCAGCGCTCGCGGCTGTTAATTAAGGCCTCTGGAGCTGGCACGTGGGAAAAGCTGGTCCACGCGTTTGACAGCTCTGTCAATGGGAGTCTGAAAAACCGCGGTGGTCGCGGTCTCGTTCGAATGCGATCAACCGTTCGCTACAATATATCTGTGTCCCTTTGATTCGCGAGCACGCGTCTCGTTTCCGTGGTTTGTATTTGAAAAAAAGAGTTGCGAGCTATGGTTGCTCGTGGTCGGATACGTAGCTACGTATTTGTAGCGTATACTGCGAATTAATTGAATGGATTCGTTAGATGAATCACCACTGACGGCTGAGCTTTCATTTTCTTTTAATAAAAAATTTAAAAGGAGATCGTGTATTTTGTTTTCAGTAGAGGGTTGGTTCATTCGGGAACGGTAGGTTAAAATATCCAGAATTGTAGTAGGCACCCTTGGACGAATTAGTGTCTTGTAGTACGCTTATTAATCTCACTGATAGCGGGCCGAGCGCGATCTTATCTTTATCACTGCTGTTACCTCGGTAAGTGGTATATTTAGGGGTAACAAGGGAAGGTCGACGACTCACACATTCGAACAAATTTTAAATCTCCACAGACATAGCTAGCGCTGCTGCCAATAACTTTTGTTGCGGCAATGACTTAGGGGTGTGAACACCCTCTCAAAGAATTTCTGAATTTATCGTTTCGAAAAGTTTTCAACGCTCGTGAAAGTATGTATGAACTTCCAGCAATGAATTTTTTTCGCGTTTCTGAAAAGAAGAAAAATGCATTGTTACGAGTAACTTGGCGCAATGAAACATTTCCCAGCGTTCCGTCGGCCAGGGGTCTTATAATTTGTTGCAACAGCGAATTAACGAACCTTCCGAACCAGTTACCGTTCCGTAAACCGTGTTAATAGCGACGGTAAGCGGAAAATGACAAAGGAGATTCGCTCGTGAAGAAGTTTCCTATTGCGCAGCAGTTTATAATTGTTCTTAACTCGATCGACAAACTAACCAGACAACAAACGAACAGCGCAGCGCTAATAGGAGGCCGACTACGCGGATAATTAATTTTCACCTACCAAATTGTGCAATAATAATTACACACTGCTGGCGGTACTCGATCCGTCACAATCTTAACGGTCCGTTCTGTTGATAATCCACGATCAGCTTTCGTCACTCGTCATACTTTTAAAAGAGCTTCTTCGAATATCAATTATTTCGAATCTCTAAAAATTCGCTTGGTCCACTTCTCGAATGATTCCTGAAAAAATAATGCAAGTTTTGATCGGAAAAGTACAATTTCCTCTTTGGACCAGCTTTTCGATAATATTCCAAATTTTTCGCATTCGATCGAAAGCGCGTGCAACTGCTTTAGCTATCAGAAACTGCGACCAAAGACCATAGAAATTACGTTAAGTTCCAGGTGTTGATATATTTTCTTTTTCTATTCATCCAACGAAATAATTTCGAATTATTCAATCTACCAAATGAACGCATAAACGAGACGATTCGCGCCCCATTTAAATTGCTAATCAGCTTAGCCCGGTAAAGCGGATTTCCGGAGTTTGTTTTGGACCGTGGCTATGAATTTCCAACTCCGGCCAACCCGTTCCTTGATTTCTCTCAGGCTAATAAAAGTTACCTGAAATTGCTTTCGACGTTGATCGCGACGCGATTACGTATTCATGATCCCCGGATAAAATAATACGGATTTCTTACCGGGTAAGCTTCGCGAGTAACGTATTAATAATGAATTTTTATAATGTCGACGAGTTGTTGCGCGACGGGTGGGATTATCTTTAAACGCTCTCGAGATGATCTCGGGCGTTTATGCCTCGATTGCGATTATATTTACGATTAGAATAAGATAGTATTTGTTCGGAGAAATTTATGGAACCACCATACGAGGTTTATTTAGGTCAAATTATTTTGTTCTTGTCGTGGTCAAGACGAGTTAAATCGCACGAGCTTATTGTTAACGAGTTAACTCGTCTTGAGTTCTTTCGTATTTAAAAAGCTCGTGTGATTTAGCTCGTCTTGAGCGCGACAAGAACAAAATAATTTGACGAGTATACTCGCGCAGAACACCGAAAAGGTTAATCTTTTAGTATCCATCGCAACTTGTTAACCTATTCGCCTATAACAACGCGAGAGACACGTAGTAAGGAGTCGAACATGAAGAATACGAGTCACACACGTCGTATAAACACGCGTAAAGAATTTTATAACTTCTTATCTTTACTCCCAGAGCAAATCGTAGAGCAAGGGGTTAAAAGACAAAATTCTAAAGCCCTTCTTCGAAGCACATTTTATTTTTAGGAGTCGATTAAAACGCAAACTTTAATCAAACAGATCCCGATGTGCACCAGTTTAGAACAAAGAGGGCCAATTGACGAGGTACAATCGAAGATCGAGAATAGAGTCGTGTTAACGCCACAGGCAGCGGCGCTCCAACGAGCACAAATTAAGAGTCCCCTCGATTCGAAACGTTATCGCTTACGAAATCTTTCTCCCGAGTAAATTAGGTTAGAGGTGTTCGCATGCTCGTGTAACCGCGTGTGCACAATATTTCAGGGCTTAATTGGTTACACGGTGGCGCAAGAGTAGCCTCCGACCGCCTGCTCGTTCCGTTTTCTTTCGCGGTGCACGAGGGTGCTTTAAGCTCTGTTCTTTTTTTTTTCGCGGCCCGATGCGCGCGTCTTTGGTTAATCGCGCTGTTATAACGTATCGTATACAAATCGGAGGATGTCTGTTTCGAGCGATTCACGAATTATTCGTTGTCCAGCGTTCGGGTGATACGCAGTATTTCTCGTGGTCGATAATCGAGCTGGCGAAAGCAAACGCGTGCTATAGCATCATAAACTTCCTGAAAAGGAAGTTGTAACTATCGCAACTGGCAATTTCATTAGGGTGTGTTTACTATGAAATTCTGGATCTCGATCTGTAGCTTCGGTTGCCACTTGGCGGGGGCACCTCGCCTAACAAACGACAAGAGTTGTCGCAAATCGACTCAAGTGGGTAGCGCTAACCCTTTACAGTCCGAATTTTCTGATTTCGATACATTTTTGTCGAACCTCGCTCGACATAGGAGCGTAAAGGGTTAAATATAACGAGTAAAAACACCGATTCGAAGCTTTACGTCGCTACAAACGACCACGTATGATAGGTGGAATGAATTTTCCTCTAAAAGTTAACTTTTTGTCTTTGAACACGTACAACATTCCATTAAAAAAAATTAATATATTCTTTAACCAACTTCACAAATTATCCTCAGTCGTATTAAATAATTTCTGCAAAAGCCACTTCTTCGTGGCTTCATACTCTCGGGTAGATGTTCAACAATACCACTTGAAACGAAACACCCTGTACAGGCCGGTTTCGTTCACCTCTCATTGCCGTGGATGTCTCTCGAATTCCAGAGAGAGGCTTGGTCGTCCCGGTGACATTTCCACCCCACACGATCCCGAAAGATGCTTGGAGGGCTGATTTCTTTTTTCTAAGAATCCACCCTTTGTCCCACCGCCCCCTCGCGCGGCGGCTAATAAGCGACGCGGTTAGCCGTGCCTCCGGCGTTGAATCGGCTCGTTTCCTCCGATAGGCAGAAGACCGGGGGTGCCTCTCCTTTCTCCTCTCGTAACACTTTCCAGCCCTCGACCTCGTGGCCGAGGATCGATCCCCGTGACGTGGTGCGTGAGCACACCTTGGTGGAAAAAAAAAAACGTAGCGGTGGGGCGCACCGGGGGTGGCCGAGCACGTTAATAACTAATAGCAATGCTCCTCAGCTCCGCGGTCTGGGTGAATACAGGCCGTGGCAAGCGTTACGGTCGACTACGTTAACCCTGGAGAGACAAAGGTTAACTCCGGGAAAGACGCGCGGAGCGCACCGATCATTCCTGAAGAGTTCTCTGAAGAGTGCTTTTCGAATTGGGTGGCTTGGGTAGTCGAACGTAATTATACCGCGGGGGTCTGTACGAAAATTAAGGTCGATTCTGAATTTTACGTACGTCGTTGTACTACGAGTGCTGTACTACGAGTGAGATGTCGTTTGATGGATCGCTTTCGTTTCAATTTTTTTTTTATTTTGTATTTTAAAATGCTATATATACTATTTATTTATAAAATACGGGACGTCATCAACAGGGGACGGATTCTTTGCTTGAAATCGAAAATGAAGAATATTTTTTCATAGGAAGCTTCGTTTCCGTAAAAATAAATCGAAAGTTTCGGCTAACCATGTCTGACCACGACTGGCCAGTTCTACTAATTCTGGCATTGTCTAATGTACCATACCTCTTCTATGCAAACAACAATTCTTCAAATAATTACAAGTAATCGAGATAGACACCAACAACAGAAGCAACGTAAATTAGCAACATAAGTAGAAATGGTGAGTAATGGTCAGACACGCTGATCAAGTCGTACACGTGCTCCAAGGAGATTCGAGACCAATTTTCTCGAAATTGAAAGCTCAAATTAAAAAAAAACTCTGTTGCTCATTTTCGATTTATTTTTTCCTCGCAAAGTCAACTATATACACTCACTGATTACAATCAACTCCCAAGCTAAGCTCTCGAACCTAGAAAGTTGAAATTTTGCACAGATGTTTTCTTTATGATGTATCCAAGGAATAAGAAAAGATATCTCGAAATGCAACCCCTAAGGGGGTGAAAAAGATGCAGCTAGTTTTACAGCGAACCTCGTACGATAAATCGATGAGTTCGGCCAAAGAAGTCCCCGATCTGTCACCACGGGAGTCAATCACACCCCCGTGAATTTAATTCAGCGTACTCGCGAATCAGCTGCTCCGCGTCCGTTTCATTCGTCTCCTGTCATCCTCGACAAAATTCATCCCAATCACCGGCTGCGCAATCAATCGGCGTCTCGAGTTGGAAGCGGAAGGCAGAGACGCGCGTAGACGGTTCGCGCTGTTCCCACCCAGAGGGTTAATCTCCGCTGTAAGGGAGGCCCTCGACGCGAAACCACTCCCAACTCTCGCGATTTCGCTTGATTTACAACTGGAGCGGCCGAGAATGACGTGCCGTGAAATTGCTCACGCGGTGCTCTCGGTAACGCAGCCACGTGCGTGGCCGACGTTCGATTTCTTCCCCGTTTCGAGACAAACTTTCGGAGACAAGGGACGCGGTCCCGTGATGCTCACAGGGTGAACGCCTGGCGCGAGATACGAAGTTTAGATTGCTTAGTTGCTCGAGAGCTGCGAAGACTCCGTTGCGGTCGGTGGCGAAAGATGGGACGCTGTTCAGATTGTGAATTGGAATTGTCGAGTCTCGGGAAGTATATGGGTCTCTGTGTACGTGGAATAGTTTTCCTATGGTTGCTGGTCAAACACGGAGACCTTGAAACGAACGACGAAAATAAGACGAGTTGTCTTGAAACGATTTCTGGAAAAATATCGAGTTAAATGGAAAACATTTTATTATTAATATTATGCTATCTCGTTACGCGTAAACAGATACAAGTTTTCATATAACTTTTGCGATAACATTCTTTTTTTTTTTATAGTTTCTAAGCTTATCCTTTCATTAAAGCCAAAAAACAAAATCTCGTTTAAATGCTCGGCGTTTAAAAATGAGGATAAAAATATACGACAAAGGGTTATTTTCTTGCTTGCAAAACTATACGAGCCAAGCAAGCGACGTTGAGCACACACCAGCATAAACTTTCAAGTAACTGTCTCGGATGCTATTAACATTACTTCAGCAACGTTACTTCTTCTCGCGCGGGCACGAAATTCACATACGAGCGCCATGAAAACAACCCTTATCGCGCGCAGTTAACCCCGGATGAGAAAGAACCGCGGTATTCCACGTAACCTCCAACCTAACACCAAACAACTTTATTGTGGCTATATCGTTGCACTGAAACGAACAACTTCTACCGTAAGTAATTCAAATTGCAACTCGACGAAACGTTATCCTATAATAATTCTATATATTTTTTTTTTTACATTAACTAATAATTATTTACCCCATTAAACGTTATAACGATTATTCCGTATGCGAACAAATAATCATTATTCCGAATAAAAGTGCTCGCACAAATGCTTAAAAAATTATCGTTTACACGATAAAGCTTCCTCGCTATAATTTTCCATCGCGACGAATAACTAGAATGAGATTACGAGTGAAAGACCAAATTGAAAACACCAACTTCGTATGCATGCACGCGAATAATAATTTGTTTTGAATAATAACGCTGGCAACGACTACCCGCGTTTTTAACGAGTCTGGCAAGGATTCAAAAAAACGGGGGAAAAATTTCAACCGTCCCTTTCAGTAGGGGGTGCGTTCACCTACACGGCCACGTTCGATGCGCCCATAGAAACGCGCTCGGTCGTTCGTTACTCGGTTTTCTGGCAGCAATATGGTGAGTTGTTTGTACGTCGATGTCGCACACGTGCCACGTGAATAACAACTGATACGCCGAGTTTAGCAGAGCAGTCACGGAGAAACCATTGTTTTTTTTCTCGCGGGTTTTTCGCGCTGCGTGCATTACGGACACGGTTCTGTTCTTTTCTCAACAGAATCCTCCGCTAGTATCCATCACGTATTTCCAGCAATTTTTTTCCTTTCATCTTTCATCGTTAGATTGGCACGACACGTGGAATTCATTCGAAAATGCATCGCATCGATGCGTCGCTGTTATTGCTTACACGCTGCGTTCAGTATTATCGCTGTCTTGTGTTGACAGTGTTTATTTCTTTTTCTTTTGTGTGAGTGAAAGACTTCACAGAAATATATAAAATTAGTGTTTCATAAATGTACAAGTTCGGTAGGACAAATAATGTGAGACGGTGGAATAAGCGAAGAAAATTTAATAAATTTATCGATTTGTTCACGAAAAGCAATGAACCACCCGACCGTTTAATCCGCACATTCGCCCAGCTATCTCCCAACCTAAATCTTGGATTATCCAAGAAGGTTGGTACAAACTCACTGTCGGCGCTAAATGTGTCAATCTCGGACTCCTGGAGTTCGTGAACGTCGAAAGGTCAACGAAAGGCGGTCGGAGAATAAAAAGCACACCGAGTGTTTCTGTGTCGCATGAGATCGAGCTCTCAAATATAAATATAAAATGTGCCGTACCTAGCGAAGCGTTGACGTTATAAAAATCTCTCGTCCTGGAACTCTGTTCGGTTTAAATCTTCCACTCCGAATCGTCGTTAATTTGAAAACTTCCGTTATTAAAATTCTAATTCGAGCGAGTCGCCCAGAATTTATAACTGTTTCGACCCTAGTTTATAAATATCAAAGTGGCGTGTCAGGAATTGCGACGAAGTTGTCTCCCGGATTGTTCTAGTTCAAAGCGCCACCCTGTACAGACACAATCGTGAAATCTGCTGAAAAGGCACAGGGCCAAACAAAAAGCACGAAAATGTTGAAATCTACTCGGCAATTTAGAACAAAGCGAGCCGCGGTAGGATGAGGAGCAATGTGATCGAAAAGAGGGTAAAATCAACCCTATCTGCCGTCAACGCTCAGTGCAACAGGCAGTGAACCCGTCCCCCTCGGTACCGTGGCTTGCGAATTATTTACCTGAAAACAATCGCGTGCAAAAAAAGTTCCCAAGGCCATTTTCAGAACGCCATTTACCATAATTCACGATAATGCCGCGCAATTTCCTACCCCTGCATATCGCTTCTCGATCTTACCTCTAGTGGCACCGAGTGATCGTTATTGACCTCGCAGGGTTGGGCTAGGTCGGTGTTTCTTCCACACAATATTTCCAGATTGACTAAGCGAAGTCCCGGCATTCTTTAAAATATATTTCTCGCTTGCTAGGTTGAATTTTTTCCTCTATCAAATATCTTACGATTGGTCGATCGGTGTTTCAGGGTTCCCTAAGATTCGTGTCTTCAATAAAATATTCCCTAAAATTTATGCCCGGCACAGATGACCGTTCCAGGCTCGTTCTGTGATATCGCAGCGACACGATGGCACGTAAACGACTACGTGGACAGATCGGAACTCTCCCATTGATCCGCATACATGCTAACCCCTGAATACACGTGAAGCCGTCACGCTAACCGGCACGGGAAATTGGATTCGATCCTTCTGTTCCGTCTAAAGCTCAATGCTGGCGTACGATTCTAGATCCGACAGGACTCTTTTTCCCCTCCCGAAGGTTTTCTCGTTGCTACGAATGTCCGCGAAGCTTTTCAGAAAAGAGGACAGTTTACAGGCTTCTGTCTCTTTTTCCCTCTAGTTTCATCACCAACGTGAACCACGGTTTTGGTTAAATTCATTTTGTTCGATGGAAACAAAGGTCGTGGACGCAGACGGCACGAATATTTACGAGGCTGATTGTATATTCAAATGCAGACAAGATTCGTCAAACTGTCCCCGTCCTGGTAATGACCACGCAATTACCGTACCATTCTTCATCCACGTCAAAGGAATGAACGATCACGGTTACTTGTGACGCATCGTGCACGTGTTCCGTATTATTCACGCGCGTACCACCCTCCGTAAGGGGGTCGAAATGGTCGGAACGCGTTGCTCGCGCCCTCGCTGACGGCACGTGGCTTATGCAGTTTCCCGCATATGCAACATTGCGACGAACGTCGCCACGCAATGCAGTGGTAACTCCGTAGTCACGGCAGCGTGACTTCTTAATGCGACCGTGCACGAATCGCGCGAAAAAAAAAGGGTGAGAAAGAAAACGCGAGAAAGGGATAAAAACAGGAACAAGAAGCGGTGTAAATTGTACAAGGCTGCATAAAGGTACCTTCGAAGGACAGTCAGACGGTCCTGTGTCTATTTTTTTTTTTTTTGTTTCTTATATTAATTTGTTTAAGGTCGCATCAACATCACAGGTTATTAGCGACCACCCTTCAGTTATACAACTTTGACACTAGGTTACATTTGAGTTATTTACATTCGGTGCGCATTCATATGTTATTACTTAAATTTAAATAGTGCATGAAACAAATTATATCGGCTGCCACGTGTTCATCATTGAGTGCTGCTTGGAGATTTCCTGGTACGTTGAATTTGCTTCGACTTGGTTGCAAGGAAGGACACTCAAACGAGTGCTTAACTATGATAGTGATATCACAGCAGTCTGTGTCTATTATTGCATTAGACGCAGAGAAGTTACGGACTGAGCAGCGGGTTGCATTCAATTTAATTAGTACAAATTCCAATTTGAGACTTTATATTACAGTAAAATCGAAACCCCGTACAGTTTGCTAGACTATAGGTATACAATAAAAAAATAAACGTGTAATTATTCTGCGTTGCGTTTATCATCGTGATAGATGCCTTTTAACGAGGAAACATGGGCTTCGTAGCTTACATTAGAATTGCTTAAGATTAGCTAACGGTTCAAGGAGCGGGTGCACGTGAAGTAGTATGCTCGAATGCGGTAAATCTTTTCAGTAATCGATTCAATAATATATATACACGTCGCGCATGCTCTTAAAAAAAAAACTGCTCCCTCTTCCCCTACAAGAATCCACTTTTTTTCTTTTTATTAAACTTCGACTATATTGTAAAATGCTACGCTCTGAATTGGAACGAATGGAAACATCTCTCCATTTTGTGAGAGCAAAGAATTTGAATAAAAATGTGTGACATCGAAAACGATAGGGTCCCATACAGAATTATTTCTGAATAAATTGTGACCGACTGTATGGAGGATCGAGATCGTTCTACAGGCGCAGAGCGTAGGCGCAGACGATTCACGGGGTTAGTTTTTTTCTAGGCGCTCGCTGGGTTGTTTGCGTTTCCTTGGCCAGTTGGCTGGAAACGTTGAGATAAGGTAATCGGTGCCACTCGAGCTTCCATTACTATTTTCTGCTACGTTATTTTCTTGCGACTCTAGCTCCTTGGAAAAATTGATATCGGGGTAGTTTGTCAATGTTGGATCCATGTCAAAACGATGGATCGTCGACGATTTAATATTTTAACCAGCAATGATGAATTTCACATCAATTATGCGACTTTGTATATTCACCTAAAATTTCGAAAATTTGTTCCTGCTTGTTTTTCAATTGAAATATTATGAAATTGAATTGCATTGTATAACGCGGGTCATTTTTCTTTTTCGTTATTCGAGATTTCTCTGCCCTTAACCCTGAAATGATCTTTCCAACTCTTGAATATACGTTGCCTATCTCTTAAGCTGAAGGGTACGTACTCGGTGAAATATAAGTGATGTTATAAATACAATAGGTGGTGAAGATGAAGCACTCGGGTATCTAGAATCTGGAGTCAAGGTCCCAGGGACAATTTCTCTCTATTACTTGGTACCAAAGTAGGGGGCAACCCTTTCCAATTAAACCTTCTCGTAGCCACCCTCTCCACCCTGAGCTACCTGAAAATAGTATAGATACGAAGCGACGAATAGACGTGACCCCCAGCGAATAAATGACATGGGAAAGAAAAAAGTAATGAAATATACGATAAAAAATGTAAAAAGGAATCCACCGAAACTATCAATTCTAGATCAATTATATACCTCCGTGACACTTGTCAATTAAATTTACGTCTGTTTCTTACGAAATACTTCATTGTACAGATCCAAATTTTATTTTCATTCGACAATTAAAGGATGAACAATCGGTAGCCTGTATCATACTAATCTCTGTGTACTAAACCCAAGTGTACTAATCTCTCAGAACCACTAAACCGTTATAGGGTTAATGTATTAGGCACGCAAAGGGTGTAGACATTTTAGCCCCTGTAACGAGTGCCAAAATACACATTTGGTGGTTTGTACCACTAAAGTTAGTGCTTTACACGCCGCTTTAGTGTCCCTCGAGTACCTCGCTAGATCGCCTTCACCAAGCTTCCGTGACGTAATACCGAGAGTCGTGTTCAACATGATTCATGGTCGGGGAAGCGGCCTTGAGCGGCCAATTGTTTTTGTCCCAACTTGTCTGATCGACAGCCAGCACACAAGGCGAACCAACTCCTCAGCTACCATCAATTCTACCTCGGACATTTTTCGCCTAATTTCGTTTGGTATAAAGAACTGAGGCTCGGCTAACCATGTCTGACCACAACTGGCCAGTTCTACTAATTCTGGCATTGTCTAACGTGCCATACCTCTTCTACGCAAACGGCAATTTTTTAAACGATTACAACTAATCCTTACCTCGAACAATATCTTTCATTTGCTCCTGTTATACATAAGGTATAATTTTCGATTGAACGCAACGGAAAAAGTAACGAACCAGCCTGGCAATCGCTGAAACAGGTCGGCGGGCATCGCCACGGAACTGTAAATTCTCGTAAAAGCTAATTACGCGTTTTACAATTAGCAAAACGCTTATTTCGCGAACAGTGTTTACCGACTTAATGACGGCTTGATTCGTGTAACGAAGCTGTTGCTCGGAACTCCGTACCTCGTCTTTCGCCATATTTCACCGATGTTATCTGGCCGCGGTTTCCGTTTGGAAACGTTCGCAAGGAAACGTCTGCTTTTATTAATTAAGCACATCGTTAAATCGGAATAATTCGTCGTTATCGCGTCCCTGGTGCCCCGTTTCCGGTGCTAACAATTTCACCGAAAATTGAAATGCTCGGTTTGCGAACCGAACGCCCGTGTGTCACGCGGCCCACCGTTTATTTAAAGTTATGGCAATTATGTCCGCGATACTTGTACGTAATTAACCAGGCTGTTAGTTGCATGTTACGCTAGTTTGTTGGAATGTTTTGTACATGGTTTCGAAGGTCGAAGGAAAATTTCGAACAAGGCTTTCAAGTTGGGAGAAAAATTTATTCGGAGAACATTATTTAGAGAGGCTAAGGGAAAACGAAACGAAACGAACTTTTATTGGGTCGACTTCGGCTCGAGGCACGAACGCTATCTGCTCCATAATGTCAATAACGTCGAAAACGCGCGGCGTGCCGATAAATGGAGAATATACACAAATTTGCATCGACTGTTTGCTGTTTCACGTACCGTTGCGCTCGAAGCCTCGGCGCATCTAGGCCGACTTCGCCTTTGGCAAATGCACGGCCGTCGCGGCGCGTTTCCGGTACGCTTTTCTCAGACGTTAAATTTAAAAGGTGAACTCTCGCAACACCACTCGAGGCGAGATAACGTTTGAGGAACGTTAACAGCTTCGTACGTCAACTCTTCCAGTCTCGCGTTAATTATTTCAACGTGGGAACAAATAATCTACCGGAAACGCTTATCCAGAAAGACGCAGATATATATATATGAGCGGGGCCGAAAGGTAATAAAAATCTTATCAATGAAAATGATCCCTTCCTGATCGACGAGATAATTTCCATAATTATCTAACGCTTTTTATCAACCTAAAGTTGTTCGATTCTCTTTGCAAAAAAGTCCTTCGATTTTTCATTGAAAAACATTTTCAACTCGAAACCATTTTGATTACTTTTCGCTCCCTCTAATATTTGGCTTTAGCGTGCCACTTCCGCGGTGTAAATGAATGCAAAAGCGAAACCATTTAAAAAAGTATATACAGGTATTTTCTTAATCCATAAATGGAATACTTTTCAGTCGAAAATTAACGAGAAAGATCTCGTGTACGAAGTGGCCGAAGCGTAGCTCGGTCACGTTTCGGCCTCGAGAGCGTTTCCACGATCGAAATATAGTTTTTGTCAAGCGAGCATAAATTTCCCGGAGCACGGCCACCTATTTTCGTTCGAAGCGCGGGCAACTTCGTAAATGGCGCCCGTTATGGGAGGCCATTCCCTTCGACGTCCCATGCGCGCCAGGCCACCAATGGAATTTCAAATTTTATGCGCCAAAGGAGGTCAGAGGACACGAAGAAACCGCAAGATTCCGACGAAACCGGAAGGTCGAAGACGTGGAACATTTTTGGAAGGCTTCGCAAAGTTCAAATATTCGTGCGAAGGTTACTCAATTCGACGTGTATATCCTTTTTTTTTATTATGTGTTTTATAACCGTGGACGTTGGTGTACTATATTTTTTTTTTATAGACTTTACTGTCTTGTTTACCTCGCGGTATCATGTTATTGCGATTCCATGAGGAGGAGAAAAATATGTATATGTTCTGATATTGTGGTTATATTATATAACATGATCATATTGTATATTATATTATATAACTGTACAATTATTGAGGTTACATGATAATTACATCTAATAATACAATTTATATTTATTTATATTTAGAATCATGGAAATTTTTGATGTTTTAACTCTACTTTTGACTTCCTGGTTTGTTACTATAACGAGTAAAGTATAATTTAAGACAGATGAGTTCGATTTCTCGTTTATTATAAATGAAATGTATACCGTTCGATGAGCACTACGTATACCGTTTTAAAGCACCGTTTGGTTGGTCTTTCCCTCGCAGCTGTGTACCCGCCTTTACGGTACACGTGCACCCGTTGCGCGAATCGAGCAGAGGAAGGCGAAGGGTCCACTTTGACGGGAAGGCTGCAGGTGAACCGTGAAAACGGAGGCCCAGGTCACACCGGTTACACCATTGGCTCCAGCCCGCTGGCCCTGTTCGTTCCGGGTGGCTTGATATGTTAATTGGCGTTAGAACAGCTAATACTCCGCACGTCTTCGTAATATTACAGAAGTTCAACCCTCGGAAGCCTGGTTTTCTGAATTTAAATTTTTTTAAAATATCAATGTATTATATATGACGTTTGTTCTTTTAAACTTTTGTTCGAAAGAACATTATGCAATGGTAACACACATATAAATATTAAAAACAAGTCGATCGCAGGTGTGCAATTCGATTTAAAATTCCGGTATCAAATATGAAACTTGGGGCATTTACAGGTTAACAGGGAACTTGTTGAATATATTGATTTCATCGTTCAGTTGAATGATAATATTCTTACATGATAAAAATACCTTTTTCAACCAAATTAAATTCAATTACAAATTTTTCTATAACATTTCCCTGTTCCGTTATTAGATTTAATACGACATTCGACGTGAAAGTAAATCGCCAAGCACATTCCAATTCCTCCGAACCCGGTACGCATTCCTCGAGATCCGCGAAAAATCATCGTCATCCAGCAACGAATCATCCCTGGAGCGT
Organism: Hylaeus volcanicus; assembly: GCF_026283585.1. Taxonomy (NCBI): domain Eukaryota; kingdom Metazoa; phylum Arthropoda; class Insecta; order Hymenoptera; family Colletidae; genus Hylaeus; species Hylaeus volcanicus. The sequence continues at coordinate 21,239,695 of NC_071981.1, forward strand.
GTCTCCAGGCCGCTCGTACGTCCATCAAACTCGATCAGCCCGGTAAGAGCAATCGTTGTGCGCGTAGTTGGGTCTCGTTCAATATTTACAAACACCAGCTGCACACGATTGGCCCAGCTCGCGAGATACCCGAGCCACGTACGCCTCCGCGTGTGCTCCTGTCGGTGCACCTGAGAGTGCACCGAGGTCAGCCATGCTCCGTTCCGCGGTGCTCGTGAAATATTGTTACTGCATCCGCCGCAACGTTGTTCGTACGGCCGCCCGTTCCTATTCCCGATACCCAGGAAAACTCCTGTATATCGCGCTAGGTGCATGCCTGGCCATCGACCGGATGCTTTTCAGGTTTTACGACCCTCTTTACGCGCTTTACTGCGTGCCCTTTCGCCCTCTCCTCTCCTCGCGCTCGATTCCCACTCGGTGTTCTTTATTCTTTTTCTCTCACCTCTGTTCCTCTCCACGGCTATTCTCGCCTCTTTCTTTTCGCGCGCGGTTGGCAAGCCTGACGGCCGCCGAGGAACGACTTCACTGGCGGTTCCCTTTATCGAGGTGGTTTGCGATTTTTTTTATCGCGGTTCCCGTAATTTCAACCAGAGGTTCTCAACGGTGGCTTGAAAAATCCTCGAATTTCAGTCAAACGAGTTTGTTTAGGCGTGTTTATTATCTATATATACAGGGTGTCCTAGCCTAAGTGATACAAAGCTCTAACTCCAAAACTATCGGCCGAATGCAGAATTTCAAATATGGAAATTGCATAGTAATAGTACTGGGGAATCTTATTTTCGCGACTCCAATTCATACGGAGGTCAAATTCTGCGCGACGTTTCCTACATTCTGCTTCATGAATGTAAATGTAATTTTGGAGAAAGTAGGGAATTGCTGTTTCGAGATTGAAATTGCCGCGGAGGATTGGCGCGTAACGCTCAACGTTTGTTATCTTACTTTTCTTGCGAAAGGGTGGAGTTTCGGAGAGTGCCTGCTGGAATACCAAAGTTTTTTCGACGTTAGAATATTCGCGTTCAATTTCGTACTGCAATTTCTTGCTGAAATTAAATTAGCGTAATTTTATCACTCGTGAATTGTAATTTAAATATCTTCGTTAATTTACGCTTGCTAAACAACTTCAGACGCATTTCGAAGAGAACTCAATTACTAGGGACGAAGATATATTTAATGCTTGCAAAACCGAACGTGGATAAATATAAAATACTTCTATCCACGTTTATCGCGTGATATATACGTCACGATATTTACGTATACACCTCGTTATTTTTCACATAATAAATTTCAACGTGCCAATCAAGTACGTATGAAAGTCCACGAACAAGGGACACAGCGTCGAACGCGTTAATTATAAATGTTTCAGCTGGCCCGTGGCGTGAAATAAAATTGCACCGAGCTCATTCATTAAAGAGGCTCGTTAATAAACAGCCTCGAGCATAATCGATGATTCTCTACGAAGATGACCGTGGTTCTCTGATCGCGCTCCGTGGCTGTGAACCGTGGGATTATATTTAGAACGCCGGGTACCGCCGTTCGATAGAGTCACCATGCCGACAGAGTGATCGTTAATTGACTTGAAAAATTTACCGCGACTCGTTCGATCTCCGCCACCGCTATTGGCCGATCGAAACATTTCGTTTCCAACGGCCAGCCGCGTTTCGTAATGACCCACTCGATTCGTGCCGTGCCGCATAATCCTCTAAGATCATTTGCGCGGTTCTAATGCGCGCCTCGAAAGTTTTCACTTTCTTCGATGACTCGTCGTTCGTCACGCTCCCATTTCCAACCAAGTACGGCACACGCCTGGATGCCGCGATTACCGTCATCTGTGAATTGCGGAGTTCGTTGGTTCGGATAAAAATGCATGAAACTTAGCTATATTAATATACCTGATGTAATCATCTGAATATTTTTGCACTAGCGTGAATTTCAGATGAGAAAATCTTTGCGCTGCGAGAAGTATTTATATTCAAATTTTAATTGTTCTCTCAAACAGGGCTATAGAGTTTGAAATTATATTCGACACTTTTTATATCGAAAAAAAGAGTACACACGAGTGAATTTTTTTTTTTTTTTTTTTTAAGGATATATCTTGCATATTCCGACCAAGGACCATTGTCCGTCAGAGATTTCATCTTGAATAAGTCGGGAAAAACTGTCCCTGGTTGGTGATTTTATCTGGAATAAGTCAGAAAAATCAATCGGCAGCGAGACATTCGAAGTAGATTAAGACACCAAAAACCGTACGTGGTCAAACGGTTTAAGTAGAATGTTACCGTGCCTGGTCGTACATTTGAAGCAGAATAAAACAGCTCACCCTAGTAAATACTACACCTTCCCAGTAATTTTATATAGAATTTCTCCCACCTACGGAACATAAAACCGCTTGAAAAAGTAAAGCCGTTCCATTAGCAATTATAACAAATAGAATCGTAAAAGTCACAGAAATTGGATCGAGTAAAATAAATCTATACATCTCAGAAGCTCGCCCACGTTTAACCAGACGGTCTGGCTAATTGTTCTCGATACCTCTGAAAATCTCCTTTCTCGTTAATCGATTCCTCGCTACCTCGGTCCGGCGTTTCCCGAAACGCCAGAAAATCAGCCAGCTCGAACGAAAACCGACAATTATCGAATACCGGTCCCACCGACCGCAACAGTGCCCGGCCGACCAACGCTACAACCCCGAATTCACGCAACGCGCACCTGTGCCACCCTCCACCCTCCGTCGCGACCCCTGCATTCCCAGGAAACCGAACGATTTCCCAAATAGACGCGGACGCACGGTTTCTACGTGACGAGACGTCGATCAAACCGGTTTCCTCATCCGCGAGTCAACTTGACCCAACCTTGACACTGAACGAGGGGTGGCTTGTTTGCCGACGGGGGGTTGGCCGCGGGTGGAAGTTGCCCCTGGACGTTCCTAGAGGCTGTTGGGCGAGAAAGAGACAAGGTAGGATAACGAAGGGCGTTCGAGGGGGATGGGCGAAGGAAGGACGGAATGAACAGGACGAAGGGTAAGAATGAAAACGAGGGAAAGGGTGGCGGGACGCGGAGGGTTGGACGCGAGTTGGAAGGAGAACGATGGCGGTTGGCGAACGAAGAAGGCAGGAGCCGGGAGGAGAGAAAGTGAAGAAGGTAGAGAAAGGGGGTTGAGAGGAGGGTTGCTTAAGGCAAAGTTACAGTAGGCGAGGGTGGTGGCGGCAGTTAGAAAGGGAGGGTGGGCGAGGAAAACGAAAGGAGGGACGCTGTGTGTCCCGTGGCGCGAGGGTGGGGCGATCAATACTGCAGAAACACCCCCCCTGAAGCCGGCTTCATTCAGCAGCTCCCTTTCCCAAGCGATTCTCGTGCCGCCAACCACTCTAACGGCGCTACTATAGCCGACTATAGTGCCCCGCTAAGAGCGCAAGGGGCGACCGCCGCGATTGTTTCGAGATTATCGTGCTTTTCGATTTAATCGCGTTAATAGGATGAAAGGATTCAGCCGGGGAAACGCTGCGATTTACTTTCCCGTTGTTTACTTTCTGCCGGCGACATTTTTGGGTGTCCGAGGGATGTTTGGTCGGCGGAAATTGGCTTTTGCGTTTCAAACCAAACTGAATACATTTTGGGAATGATTTGATTCGCCTTTGGGGTCTGACAGGCACTCGAAACAGTATAATCGCTTTCTTGAACCAAGGGAAATATGTAATACGAGTCTCGCTTTATCCATCGAAATTCTCTTATTAATTAATTTATTATCAATAACTAGAAACTGTGAATATTTATACCACATAAAATAAATAGCATTCGGGTAGAACGAGGCACAGCTAGTTAAGAATAAAACCAAAAGATTTTTATTTTGTATAAGGAAAAGAAACAATACATTCCATCATTGTTCGAATCATACTTTTCCACGTGTTTATAATAACATGATCCCTAACTATGTATGAAATAAGCTCGATAAAAATATTTCTATCCGTTTCAATCCATACTATCGCTCTTCCGCAACTCACCAAGCCAACCTCCTTCGACCACGGAAAATCCACGGTCGCCTCCCAAGGGCGGTTTCTTTCGAGCAACGAGGAAGATGTAGAGACCAGATGTTTAACGTAGAGACCACGAATCGATCGTTATTTTCCGCATGAATTAAATACATCGTTCGTCGATTCGGGCGGCGACCGGCGATCGATTCGCATCGAAGCACCGCCGTCAGGTTTGCATACCCGTGCATTTACCACGAACCGGACGACTCCGAAATTTCTTCCGGCGGTAACAGGAGGCTTCCTAACGCTATTATAACCTCGCCATGCCGGTAATGCCGGGTTTGTTCCAGAAAATCGTGTCGCGGTCGCGTGGGCGTCGATGCGTTTCACTCGGGGATTAATATTTCGCGCGACATGTCGCGTCGCGCGCCACAATTTTTCCCTGATGCTCGTTATTTACGCACGGATGCACGGCGGACCGAAATTTATTCAAACGACGACAAAAATCGGTCGTTTACAGCGAGAACTGGGTAAACATTTGATAAACGATATCTTCGAGCGCGATAGAAGCTCGATTTCCGTTCGCTTTGTTTGGTATCGACTGGAACATTTATTTGATGATGAAGAATTTTCAGAATCTTTTCTTCATTTTTTTTTTTTTTTAATATGGACGCGTGGCGACATTTATTTCGCGACCTATCCGTGGACGAGTAAACGACTTCCGTCGTCATTAGGTCCATCTCCGATCGAAACAAGGTCAACTCTGGAATATAAAAGCGGCTCCGTGGATGAGGGGCTCCATTTGCAATTCAACTGCGTTCAGTTCGTTTCGAGTTTAGGCTTATCCGCGGCGCTGTTCGTTTCGTCGTTAATTAATAATGTCTGTATTCAAGCGAGATAATAATTCTTGCGTTTCTGTTCGCGAATGTAACAAAAACTAATTTCATGCATGACGATCCATGGCAGCGGTTTGAAATCTTTCGTGGGGGGAATGTGAAGAGCTCCCTTTCGAAAAGGAGAGAACTTTTGCGGGTGAGTTTCAGAGGCGGAACATTTTTACGCTGGGTAATTGAATTGGTTCGAAGTTAAGTTAATCGTGTTGCTTTAATTTGTTAAATTTTCAGCTCGTTAGATACGAAAGGTTATTCTAAGAAAGCCTTTGGTCGAATGAAATCTTTGCAAAACTCTCGTCCCAGTAAGTCAGTTATATTTATCGCGTCATGTATCGCAAATGTTAATAATAGACATCGAAAAATTACAAAAGTCAAATAGTATAAAAGATATTTTTTTTATCCAAACAGCACTAATATGTTCTGTAATACTGTGATTTTAAAGATAATATACCAAACAGGACAACGAAAACATAAAAATACTGTTACTTGTATAAACAAAAGAATTGAAGTATTTGATGACCTCCTGTGCTTCAAAGAACAATGTTCCTTGTAACATCAAACAGTCCGTAGAAATAATATACTCGAATGAAACGCGCGTCTCCGAGGTATTTTCTTCTAAAGCGTTTCGTATTCTCAATATTTCCATTCTCGAGTCACGGTATTATCCGAGTTTCCGTTGGCGTCGTGTCTTTTCAGCGGTGGAAAATTCATTTTTTGCAAATATCAGCGCGCACCTCGAGCCCTCGAAACGTACAAAATGGAGCAGAACTGTTTCTCTAGAATTCTGAATTCCTTCCGTGCGCCGGCGACGAGAACACGCCATTGTACAGCGCGTATTCATAATTTACTGAACCAGTTCCGTGGAGCACGTACACGATTCTGCCCGCTGTACATACAAGTGTTAACATCGTGAACTTATTTGGTTTGACCTCTTAAGCAGTAAAGACGGACGTACCTCGTACCTTTTCTCCTGCTTATCTTCATTGGCAGGGACAAGCTAAGTCCGTCTCAACCTTATTCGTTTCGTAATGGACACCAGTCACAATAGACAACAGGAGCACTTTATTAACGCGTTTGCTGTCACTGTCGCTCCTGCTACGAGCCCATTTCTGGCCTGGAATTTACGATACCTGGCTCTCTTCGTCTCACAAAATAAATAAAAGCTCTAAACGTTCCTTTGCGCTGGATAATATGCAATCTCCGACTCTTCTTATTTTTTATTTATTTTAACAGTCATTTGCTAATTTTCTACGGTGTAAATGGATCGATTAGAAAAATATCGAACACTTTCGTGTGTCTATTACTAGATATTCGAGTTGGGAATTATTTGTTTTGTTGAGCGTAATCTTGAAGTTGTGACTTTTCTCTTCGGTATAACACATGTTTGTTATAACTACTGAATCGTGGATAGCGTATACAGAGGGATTAAGAATGAATCGAGCATTGTTGTAAATTTATTATCGTTTCCATTTCTAGGTTACGAATCGATTATTGGAGTCGTTAATGTGGACCCGATCGTTCGATAAACATTCATTTATAATGTTTCTACGTTGGGTGATATTGAATAACATATATATATAAGAATAATTTATATTACTTACAAATGCGTCCATGAAATAATATTCAAACATAAATTCGTCGAGTAGTATCGAATTACATGTCTCCATAAATCGTACCGACGAATTCATTTCTCGATGTATGTAATTCCTTTCGAAGTTAATAATTCATGATTAAATGCAAGAGTAGCATCTTATTACTCTATTAAACATAAAGTACCAAGTATGAGCTTCGAAATCTTATTTCATCCAACCAGCATTGATTTCATATTTCTTGAAGCACTATTCCAAGTTTCGATATTCCCCGTAACGAATTCTGTCATAAGATTTGAAATGCAAAGGAAATGCGATGGTATTTCATAACGTATGAAACCACGTCGTCCACAGCGTGTTCAAATATTAAAGGTAAATTTCAGAAACACGTACGAAATATTATATTACCCAGAGACATTGGTTCCACGTTCTCCAAGTTTATTTATTAATATCAGTCCGACACGTTTGTCCACGTGCAACGTATTCTCTGTACGTTGTTCGAGAATTTTTAAGTAATAAAGTAATTTTGCTACGGGTACAAAGCACGGGATGTCTCGTAATAAAAAATCTACAGATTTCACGACGAGCGTAAGAATTATTTTATTCCAACATCTTTATTATCAAGCGTTACGCGTCAGTGTGACACTGTTCAGATATGCACCCCATACTATTTGTAAATGATTTCTAATAATAAAACACGCACCTGTGTTATCCGATTCGTGAAATGGTACCGAAATAAATACGAGTAAATAAGAATCTTGGAATAGTAAAATGCAGTGGAAGGGGTATCAAAGAATCGCAAGGGGAAGGAAAGAGGAGCGCCTGATTAAGGGAACTGGTGCTGTGAGCAACGAGTAAGTAAAATATGGACAGCGTCGAGTAATTTTGCCTGACAAAGGCTGACTATTACGCCTGACCCGGTATGACTCGCACGAAAGGTCTGTTTTTGTCTGCAACAGTGTTCGTTCGTTCTGCATTATTTTGCGAAACGGAAAAGGAACATTGACATTTTCATAACGTCAAACACACGTAACCCTACAAAATTACTACCCTACGATAACTTACCAATACGGAACGCGATAACTTACCAATTTGATTCGCATAGAATAAATAAATTGATTATAATATAAGTGAAATGGCGTTAATTACGCGACGCTTTCGTACAGTCGAATTAACGCGGTCTCTTATTCGGAATAAATGTAGAAGGGCGCGCGAACGTCGCCGAGAAAGATCAGTCGCGGGGGAGGAATTCAGCCCTCGGGGTCGAGTAAATCGGAGGCGGTGGGCGGGTCCGCGCGAGACTTGATGCCACGAACAAGGGAACTTTCAAATTTCTTCCGGCGATAATGGCCCGTTTCCTGTCGGGATTATGACATCGCTGTGCCGCGCGTCACGGAAAATCGCCCCATTGCCGGCCGTCACGTGAAGATTTTATCGCGGACAACCGACTGGCCCCGCGATAAGGAAACTTCCCTCGCGATGAATTTCATTATTTCGTCATTCGCGCGCCCGTACGTACCGATAAGGTAATCGTCTCGCATCACGGTCCCTCGACAACGAGTCCAGGGATCGAACGTCGGTATCGATCGACTCCGGCGAAAGCAAGAAGCCTATTATTTATGCAAATCAAAAGTTTACGATCGAAAGATACGAATAATAAATAAAAACTAAAGAGGCGCAGAATGAATTCCTACGTCGAAATAAATTTCTACTTCTCGATGGGAGGATTAAGGCTACGGTTACTACGAATGCGAATTCGGACGAAAATGTGTTCGGACGAGTTCTGACGAATTCGTTCAAATAAACAAACGCCTGTTTTTCAATGATAGTGTTTACACTAGTAACCACACACGTGTCGGAACATTCACGATGTCGTAAGTAGTAGTAGACCGCCTTGTTCTGACGAGGTTTTCGGACGTACTCGTCCGAACGCATTTTTGTCCGAATTCGCATCCATAGTGACCGTAGCCTAAGTATCGCGACCTTGTCCGAGAACGTTTCAATTTAGTCGCGTATATGGAGACATGTCGACATTTAAATGTCACAAGAGGGTGAATATCAGATACTCCGTGATTTCCTGAGAGCCTCGGCTCCCGACTAATTGATGAGATTCTAGATCGACGGGGTCGCCGTCGCGCGAGATTCAGGTCGTATCCTCCGCAGGGGCGGTCTCGTTATCTTCCGTCGAGCCGCTTTGATTATCAGCGACTCATCCCCTGATTCGACACCCGCTAATTGTATTTTCATAATCTCGAGGCTCGCCTCCTTTGACGGGGCTCCGACGAACCCGGACTCGCGTGGCTTCTCTTTCGATTTCGGTAAAGTTAAATTAGGACGAAATACGTTATCGGTGTCTCGAGTAAAATTGCGAAACTCGTTGGGAATTGTTTTTGTCGAGCTTATAGGCAGGGAGAAGTAACATCAGGATTCAAAGAAATTTTAATTATTTTAAGGTGGTCCTTTTCCAACTGTACCAGTCGAAACAAAACTCAGATATAGAAAGTATTAATAACGATATATATTTTCTGTAATAAAATTCTTAAATTATTATTTCATTATGATTCTTAATAAAACAAAAAGTAGTAATTGATACAATTACAGTTGCAATTAGTTTTTAAGTATTATTTTATTCAACGTAGCATTTCAATTCTCGTCAGGTTAAGTTACGAGTGATAGAGATTGACGTTTCAAATTCTTTTTCGATCTGTCTCGTACAAATTGTTTTACAGTCAAAAGTATCGTACAAAGTTTCTCTTTTTCCTTCGGCTGCCATAAGCCTCCTGTCAAATTCGACGAAAAGTCACGATATATTCAAGTGATCATATCTAACGAACTATACGGTAAATCGAACCCATGTTTCAGACGGATGTGTATTAAGATGTAAATTTCGAGTTTTCAAAGTTACGAGACGATCCGATATGTTGTCATTTTCGACCAAATCACCTTGATATAAATGACCGAATGAAAGAATACCAGCGTAGTGTAATAATAGCGTAACCAACTTCGAGGCTGATCATCGCCGTTTTTGTTCGCAGGTCTGACAAAACGGATCCCAAAGGCATGGCCAGCAGCACGGAGGATTACGGCTCGGAATTGCAGGAGTTGCAGTGGGGCGGGGGCAGCGGGTCGCACTTCCTGCGCAGCGGGTCTCACTTCCTGAGAAGCGGCACCGGCGGTTGCTACGAAGCCGAGGATTTAGAGCCCACCAGCAGGCACCATGGCGGTCAGCACAAGGGATATTACAGCCCTCCGGGTACGAGTTACACGATCGTCGAGAGACCGCCGAGCGCACCTCATCACCATTCCTCGCACACCACGCCGTACAGGCACAGAGGGCACACCACCGGGGGCACGGGCGCCATATCGCCGGAGCAGGTGCTTAGGTACGTTCCTGTTCGTGCGTCGTTTAACCCGTTACTATGTGGGAACCATGTTTATGAAAACTGTTACAACGCTCCTATATTTAACCCGTTCGCTGCAGGAGACACCCGACCCTGAGCGTTATGCGCGGCGAACTTACGGCCGGTTGTCGACGCTCCGCGCTTAGGCGTCTCCCGCAGCACGCGATTCAATCGGTTGTTTCGTAAACGTCTCGCGCTTCGTGGTTTTCAGCCAGACGAACATTGTTTCATAGAATAGACACCCGATGGAAATTTGATTAACCGGGGATCCAATATGGCTGGTTGTTAGAAGGTGTCCCCTTTGCCTTTAGATCAAAGCAGACAGGTTAATAATAGGCGTCTGGTGGCTGAAGTGCGAGTGAACGTTTGAACGGTTCTCCGTGGCGAGGATAATTCAGATTGAAGTCAACGAGAACGTTGACCGAGAATAGCTGATTAAAGACGTTGTCACGAAATAACGTGATTTTTTTCATTTTTAAAAATTTAAAGACACCGTAGGTTTATTCGTGAGCGACACTTTCTCACGAATAAAATCATTAATTGTCGTTAAATGATGCGCTTGATAATTTGAAATAAATACTTCGTTATAAAATTATAAATACAAACAAGGTATTTATGTTCACATTTATAATGAAAGATTTATTTGAAAGTATCAAGTCTATCATTTAATTTAGACAGATTTCTTTAATAGACCTAGAAGGTGCGAATATTTACGAGCCTAAATGTATTTATAATGAAAAATTCGTTTGGTAATATCAAAAGTATTATTTAATTTAGTCAAACTTCTTGGATATACATAGAAGGTATGAATATCTATAGGATTGACTGTATGTTATATATCAAAATTCAAACGTGCCTTTGAATTTATCTCGAAAATTGGCACGAACTTGCCAAACCACCCAATACTTTTATTTACTTGAAATAAACTACTTTCTACTTAAATATACACGTACTCAGGGGTTTCGTTAAATTAAATGCCTTTACTTCGAAAGTGGAGACAGTTAAATACCGTGAAAATAATATCCTCGAATTCTCGTCGCAGATTGTTCGGCAACGGAGTCTCGGAGCGTCGGCAAGGCGACAGGAGGACGCCAGCGTCGTCCCCAGCGAGCGTCTCCGCCGTCAGGACCACGTCGTCCTCGTCCCAGCAGCAACAACAGCAACAACAGTCCCAGCAGTCGCAGCAGAATCCGGCGAATCCTCCGACGTCGCCCAGCTCTCAGCCGCTCAGCCTTCAGGAGCTCACCGTAAGGACAATCACCATGACGAGAGATCCCCCGGACTCTCACCATGGCTTTGGGATCTGCGTGAAGGGTGGCAAGGACGCAGGTGAGATCCGAAGTACCTTCAGGCTACCACCGTCGCCGTACTTCGCGCCTCAAGATCGAGGTATCTTTCGACAGCTGTAACTTTCATTGCCGTTTCTAGCCGTTCACTCGACGCGATCGAACACCACCGATTGCGATTGTTAGAAGAGATTGTTCACCCCTTATCGACGAACTAGGGGTGGATTTAACGAGATTCTCCCAGTGGACGATACACGAGGAAGATTCAACGCGAAGGAGATTTTGTTTTCGAACTTAGGTTTAGGTTTAAATAAGAATTTCTTTTTAAATTTTGTATCTAGAAAAGTACAAGTTTGACAAAGGACCCTATAGCTGTGCCTCGGAAGATTCGGATGATATTTTTATCGAAAGCATTTACGTTTCTTTTGTTAAATTATTTTATTCGGTTCGATAGCAAAGTTACTTATTATTGAAAGTATCGATTTAGAGTTTTAGAGAGTCAGGTGCCTATTTTTACCTATTTTCATCCATTTCACCTCCCAAATTTGTTCCTTTTCGCGATTCTGAATGTTACGCGTCAGGTATAGATATTTCCAGCAATCGCAATCGATATCTTCGCATCGCGTCGCCTGCTGCGATCTTCTCTCTCGTACTTCTATCGGGTTCACTTTTCGTTGGTAATCGTCGTGTCACCGACACCCTGTGCTTCCTGTGCTTCAGCACAGCTGCCACGAGTCTCTGATTTCCGGTTTAATCGTCCTCGCGACGAACTTCCCTCGTACAATTTCCGGCGCTGATAAAAATTTCACTCGTTCGCGAGACACCTTCAGCGAACGCGGAAACCACAAAGTATACTTTGGCTTTTATTTTCCCTTTGAAATTGCCACGAAAAATTTGTCTCGCAAGTGTGTTCCATTTAACAGGAAAAGAAAGACGATTCGTCGATCAGATACTGCTCTATTTACAAATGTGGTTTATCGTTGAAAGAAATTTGTTAACGACTTAATTAATCTACGAATACCTGTAGATCTTCGTTGTTAAAGAATTGTAATTTGTTCATGGGCTATACAAACATGCGAAATGACGATCCTTAATTTCTGTAACTGTTGAATTCGCGTAAATTCTCTCTTTTTATTATTTCGAACGCATCGAATCCACTATGATCTTATCGCTGGCTAAGAAAGGTGATCAAGGTAAAACGAAATTCGATCGTCGCGAGAACGGAACCGGGAGTCCAGGGAAAGGCGGGAGAAAACATGTGTATTTTCGATCATTAAGCATCATTTCCATTCCAGCTTACGGTCTCCTTGACGGATGAAAGAACCAGCATTCCGATCGCGTTTCGGCTCGTTTTTCTCCCCTCTTGTTGTTTTCTCTGCGCGAAAGGAATCCGCGTTCGTTTCGCTTATCGATGGCCGGAACGATGATGAAAGGAAAATAATTAAAACCCGTGACGGTGATCATTATCTCGTACGTCGGCGTTGATTGGTCCGCGTTTAATTTCTCTGGGGAACATGGGAAACTCGAGTGTCGCAACGGAAACACGAATGCGAAATTAATTGGCGATTGGTCCAATGGTTGCCGATTTCATCTGCGAACAATTTTAGATGTTTTTAGCTAATTTGCTGGTGATCGACGAAACGATTCACGAACATGGAAACATTGGGAAATATTTGATAAGGAAATTGATTGCGTAAATGAGGAATATAAAGCGGGTTCGCGAAGTGTCGATGGAGCGTTTAGTTGGAATCGAATCAATTGGCTGCTCAAGGCTATCGAGGAGCTACCCCTCACTCCTCCAAGACACTTAGAATACTTAAACTGTACAGTGCTTTATCAGACGACCTCTTGTACAGTGAAATCTCCGTTAATCGAATTAACAAAGAGACAGGAGGATTTGAACGATATTCGACCCGCTTTAGACTCGCTGTAAGAAATGATTTAACTGTAAAACTATTACACGGTTCCATTTTTGTTCTTCTAATTTTAATTCGGAGTTACAGTAACCACCAGAAAAGTCGTTGTATATATGTCGATCAGCTAGTACTCCATTTCGCGTTAAAATTTTATTTTGAACCACTCGATTCTCTTTGCGCCGTAATTAATAATATTCCTCTGATTAATAAAACTAATATCCAATGCACCATCTTCCTCCCTCGATTCACAGCCATTCGTGTCAGCGAACAACCCTCGTCTATTCATCGTCAATTTAGACCCATAATTTATTAGAATAACCTAGCACTATCCATCGAACAGCGAGAGTAACAATTTCCAAAGGGACCCCTCGCGACTCGTTTAAATGCCCCCCATACGTAGCTGGCAAAAATTACGAGAGCCGCGATTAAATCTCCCTGTTTGGTAGACAATCACGTCGCTGATTAGCAAAATGTGTTCGGTGGCGAGGAGAGGCACAGATGGGCAGGCGCGAAGCGTTCGAGCGCGTTTGCTCACGAGTATTTACAATGGGGGCCGTTAGGCAGGGTAATTAGCGATACCAGCTAATTGACCAGCGATACGATGGCGCGCGTTTAATGACGCGCTCCTAATTGCCCCTCCAGCCGTCGCGCATATTTTTATTCCGCGGCTGGCGAAACGGATTCAGCGGACGCATAATTGCGCGATGTATCTGGCCGGTTGTAATCAGTTCTCGGAATCGGATCGGTCTTTCCAACGGGGTGCTCGAGGCGCGCGGACGATCCTGAAGAGACGCAACAGAAACTATGAACGGTCAAGAGTAACTTCTTTACTGGAGTAGTTACTCTAGTAAAGTAACTCCAGTAAGTTTCGCGATGGGAGCGATGCCAAATAAATACCTTTTACGCTAGGTGTTGGAAAACGATATATTGGCATTTCTAAATCGACGCGTCGAGCGCCACGCTAATTTTTTTAATAATTTTAACGGGAATAAAATTTTTTTTTTTAAATAATTCGAAACTACGCGTTCGAGGTAAATGAAAATGGCTAATTTTGGTGGTAATTGTAATGAAAACAAAATATTTTTCGAAATAATTCGAAACTATGTAATACCACGCATAGTGCACGCGATATAGAGTCAGTGTAATAAGTATTCGTACAGATACAAATTGCAGCAAAGAGCTCGCAAGGCAAACACGATCGGTTTCTTATGAGATCTCCCATATATACAACAGTCTCTACGTCACGCCTATTCGTTTCCTTCGTACATCGAACTTCGGCTGTAATAGAGACAAATTCAATTGGATGCTCTATGCCAGTTCCTCGACCGTGAATTAGTTTCCTCGGTGACACCGTTACGGTTAGAAATTTAACAATAGGATTGTCTTACAGTAAAATCATGAATTTCGTGACAAGATGATCGAATAGGAAACGTTAAAGTAAAATTGATTGTGTAAACCAGAAATATCGAACGAACATCTGATATTTATGCGAAGCAACTAAGAACAGAGAATAAGAGATTTTTAGCGAATCGTTAAATTAATTTTCACCGAGCAGCCATTGGAATGATCACAGCCAACAAATTTGGTATTAGATAAAATTGTTCTATGGATGAATCAAATTCCGAACGCATAATTAGTTACTGCGTGGGATGAAGGAGAAAAGGAACGAAGCGAATTCCTAAAGATCAGAAAGTTCACGGATGGTTTTCCAGAGAAGTTCCTCGCGTTCGCCAGAGATAAATAGAAATGTCCCCGTCCAGGATCCACGTTCCGCGGATGCCAGGAGCAACCCCGACGTCGGCGTCGTCGGGGTCCGGTTTCACGGTTTCGAGTCTCGTAAACTTCACGCTTGATCACGGCGTTTCAGCGCGCACGCACGGTAACGATCTCTCGCTTCACGCTTCGTCCTCGTCGAGATCTCGAGCGTGAAACCATCGACTTTGTTTCGTGGAAGCACGCCTGAGAGACGACTTGAATCGTCGTCGCGTTACCCCGACCAGAGACGGGCAAAATTCTTCCTCGAATAATAAACGAGGCATATAATGCTACTTATAGCGATTTATTCGCGACGTATTATACATTCGGCCAGTTAAATTTTTATTTGTCCATTGTGAAATATTTCCGTTCATAATTCAAACTCTGGTTTTCATTCTGTGAGTAACGAATGAATAGTTTTTTGTTCTTTTGTTCGGTTCTTAGTTGTTCTTTATGAAATATCGCATTGTGTAGTACAATGCGGATTCTTCTAATTTTTATTCTAGGAATAACGGATAAATGTCTGTACGTCAAAATTTGTATTTAGGTTAGAGTTTGGCCGTCTCTGGATCCTGACCGTGGATCCTGCGGAGGAACACGTTCATCGGAAACGCGTCTGCGCGAAACGACGCGTTACCAGGCGTCCCGAGAGTTTCCTCGAAAATGTTCTCGTATTTTCAGGCGATTCGTAAAATTCGATAAACAAATTTGAAACCATGACAAAGTTGACGAAACTTAATTTACATAAATTCTCGTCGTCGTTAATCTCGTTGGTCGTTACAGGTGTTTGACATTAACGAATGTTTGGTCCCTTCGTTGATCCTAATATTTACATCCATGGAGCTGTAAATTAACTGCCAGCATGCCAACTACCACACCAGAAACATATTTAAAAGTATTTAACAATGATAATAACACTCTATTAGATCAATACCGCGGACCAAAACGAGAAGAAGCGATTCGATTCGGATGAAACTTGGCATATAGGGACTTCCGGGGTCGCTGATTTTAAATCTGAACTCGAAATTTTAAAATTCAAAATATCAGATCCGATATGGAAAATGAAAACTAGACAAGTGACTGGTTCTGGATGAAACTCCTTCGTTTCATGTTTCACTTGATAAAATTTACTCTAACGAGCTATAAAAAGTGTCGTATACTTTGAACAATCTTTTAATCGCAATTTGCATGCTTCCGTTATCAGATAAAGAATCTTAAAAGCTAACAGATATACTAAAAAAAACTTGTTGAATATGAATTAAATTTCGTTTTGATCGAGCAATTACAAGGTCTGAATAATAATTTCAGCAGGTCATAGCTGGTGCCATTGAAGCCAATCAGGTCGCTTCTTTATAAATATTTGATTGGCCACACAGTGACGCCATTTGCAACTTCTCGAAGTTTTTATTCGTCTGACTTTCTGATTGCTCGTCGGAAACTAAACTTTTCGTTCTATCTTTACCAAACTTTGACAAGTTTTAACTATGCAAACACGTATACCCACCGAAAGTAATACTTGACGAGCAAGGGACCGAAAATATCAATTATAAAGAAATGCTTGTAACGACCAATAAAAATATGTTCATTTCGCGAACCACAATTTTTCAGTCGGATACTAATCTGTATCGTTTCGAAAATGTAGACCAAATAAAATCACACGACCGAAGAAAACAATTTTCAGAAGAGACAAGTTAAAAAAT
Organism: Hylaeus volcanicus; assembly: GCF_026283585.1. NCBI lineage: Eukaryota > Metazoa > Arthropoda > Insecta > Hymenoptera > Colletidae > Hylaeus > Hylaeus volcanicus. The sequence continues at coordinate 21,256,200 of NC_071981.1, forward strand.
ATGCTTCGATCTTTTTCGGTATTATCGCACGAAACAGAATATCGATCGCAAGATGGTCTTTGTCTTTTATTCCGCTTACGAAACAAGAACGTCGAGGATATTTAGAAATAAATTCTCTATCGCGGAGCACGAACAGGCGATGCCCACGAGGAGACACGTTTCCATTCGAGCACCAGACGTTCGAACGTATGGCAAAACTAGGACAGGCGATCGTCACGCACGAATGATCGATTGGTTATTTTTCGAGGGAACTTTTCCAAAAGCTTGGCCGTCGCTTCGAACAGGCCGAAGTCGGAATAAGCCAACTGGCGGTGTGTCTTTTCTTGTTTTCTGTTTCGCTGTACCAGAAGCGCAGTCAGGTAACTCATCAACCGTACGAACAGAAAGGCAGAGAGAATGTAAGAAAAGTAAAGAGGGGGGAGAGCGAGAAAAAGAGAAATTAGCACACGTCTAAGGGAAACTGTCGGAAGATCGAAAGAACGACCCGAAACTTCGAACGCGAGGGAGCCAACGAACCCTCCCTTAGTTTCTTTGGCGATCGGTACAAAAATGCTCGCGAGACCGAGTACTATTGCACTAAAGAAAATTCGCGACTTTCTTCGACTTGATACGGTAGGAATCGGTCGAAATCGTGGACGAACCATTCAGCCTTTTTTAAATCGTTTTATATATAATTAGCACGCCAACGTTTTTCAACGATACAGTTTTGTATCCAATTTCGTTATGATTAGAAGATTATTAGTAATATCGACCGCCCGAGATTCTGAAATTTGTCGAGTTTAGTCTGCAGAGATTAATAATTCTAGCTTCTTTATGTCATTCGAAACAGTCGTAGAAAATCCAGGCGTAAGTCACATTAATCGCGATTAAAGACTCGACCTTCGACTTTGACCAGTGACTCGCGATTTTTACGGAGCCGTTCCAACGATTTATATCCCCATCGGACGGCAATCGTTAATCGATATGATTTATATCACGGCCCGATGGCTGCTGGATTCGTAACACGAGTTCCCGAACGGCGATTCGTAATGCCCCTGAGTGGCCATTAGAGACGACAGCTTCGCTTAATCGAACGTATTATAGCAGTAGAAGATATCCCCCGCTACGATTCCGAATATTCTTTAGTCCTTCGCCTTGCGGATCTAACGAGACCAAGAGTTGCATTCTTGAGCAAAAATTTTATTCAATTTTATAAAATTTTCGATTCGGTTTTTACGAGTTCAATTTTCTATGGATCCATCTGCGTCGTGTCACGTTTATTTATAATTTTAATCAGTGTTTTATAGAAAGTGAAATTTGTGTTCCAGTAAGCCTTGAATCTTTATCGGGATAGTTCCTAAAATAAATATAAAATAATTGAATCAGCAAGAGTTGCATTCTTGAGGAAAAATTTTATTTTACATTTTCGATTCGTTTTGTACGAGTTCAATTTTCTATGGATTCATCTACGTCGTGTCACGTTTATTTATAATTTTAATCAGTGTTTTATAGAAAGTGAAATTTGTGTTCCAGTAAGCCATAAATCTTTATTGGGATAGTTTCAAAAATAACTATAAAAGAATCGAATCAGTGTGATTTCCAGTTTCAATATCATTCGATCTGATTATCTCAGGTGTCAATAAAACAAGGCTAGATCGAGGAATTATAATCCACCCGAAAGTGACTCCTGGAGACACCCTGTGGGTGATTGGGTGCACTAATTTCGCTGGTTCCCATATCGTTCGAATTTCGCGGTCGTTTCAATCTCCCCGTGGTTTTCAAATATCCACACATATACATATACACACACACGCACGCACGCACACACACATGTACACTCACACACTGAGTAACGATCGATGTCGCATGAAAGTGTTATGCGCAGATCGGCCGGGCTTGGGACTAGAGGGCGACGAGGAGAACGAGAGAAACGAACTCAATCACGAAACGAGAGAAATTAGCTTCTTAACAATGATATTGTCCTTTTGGTAATAAATATCGCCATTTCTCCATTATTTTGCATTGCGAGAGATTCAATCTGCGAGAGATGCGAGAGACGATCGAAATGACTAAACAGATACGTGGAACATATATTTATTGTTTGTATCTTTTGGGATGATTGGTGGTTATTTAATGATAATCTGTGTTTTGGATATACTTAGTTTTCTTTCCCGACTATTTCCTGTTATTCATTCTTTATATCGATGCTGAAGACGAGATCATCGGAGACGAACCGTTTCCTTTTTAGATACGGAAATTGCTATCATAAATGACCTCGTTCCATCCAATGAAATTGCTATAGTTCAAATAAATATTAAATAAATACCCTCGGTATACTATGACGCGTAACATAAAATAGGAATAATTAAAGAATTCTTATTTAAGATCACCTAACACTCGTAACAACGTAAAAAAAGAACACGCTACATTATTGCGATTTCAACCTCGAAATCCCTTTGCTCCGGAAAGTCCACCGAAACCACCGTCGGATTATTAAAAATTTCAATGCGAGACCAAACGAAACTCCGAAATTACTCCGCAAATATAGACCGCCCCCTTCCCCCAATAAAGTACAATGTTTTAATTCATCGGAGAATTTTACGACCGTGGACTCCGTCGTTCGTTTCAACATGTTACCTCCGCGGCGGAGTTACTTTGGTCTTTCAGTTCGCCTGTCATCGCTTGAACGTTCCCATCGAGCCAGAATCCCCTGGCCTTTTAAAATATTTTCCAGGGAAACGGGCTGGATTCAGTCGCGGGGCGGCGAACAGGGCGAAGGGGGAGGGTCTGAGGGGGTTATCGGAATTTTTTCACAAAGTTTCACGAGGATAAATCGAGTCGCTGGAATTACATTCGACCGGACTGCTCGTTAAAAGTGGGAACAGGTGGCCGAAGCCGACCTCGGGGCCGATTCCCTTCGGAGATCAGAATGCAGGTTCGATTGTCGTCCCGGTTTCGATACGTTCGATACGTTCCGCCGTGAAACGAGTCGACGATTTCTCCAGACCAGCCACGCGTGTTCTTGCTCGTTTTTCGTGTCGTCCGGTTCTTTCGCCGGACGAACTGCGCGCGATAACGACGAATTAGCCTCGAAGCCGTCGCCTAAATTCACATCGAATACGAACTGCGAATGGAGATCGAATCGAGCGGTTCGGTGTCGGAAGATGGTACTGGCACGACCCGGGTTTTCGGGGTTTAATACTTTTCGTGAGAGAAATGCATATTCGCGAGGACTTGGGTCCAATTTTTTTATTAACACTTTATCTACCGGGCTATTTAGAAACAGGCTTTAATTCAAAAAAGAATTTTATACGGTAGCATACGCCAATTCAGGCTGACAATAATTCCTTCGTACTATTATTAGGTACATTGAAAGCCAAGTCTGTTTCCAAAAAAGAAAAAAGAAAAATATACATGTCGAAATTGAGTAATGTCCTCCTTTTTCGAAGTCGGTTAAAAACTGAACATTTTAAGTAGACAACCATCGACACAGTAAATAAATTCGAAGAGCTGAATACTGGAATTAAAAAGCCTATAAATAGGCTCGCAGTAAATAAAGTGTTAATGGTCCCAGAAGCGAATAACGAAAGCTGTGTGTTTATACAGAAATGGCGGGGACGTGAATACATTTTTATTCTTGTATCGAGTACCTTTTGATGTCAAGAGAACCTTTGGGTTGGATATGAAAGGTGGAATCGTTTAGAAATCTTTTCTTTTTAAATAGTCTTACACGACTTCGTCTCCAGCAACACACAGAGTTTTGATATAACGACACAATAAGCCTTAATCCTAACAAAATTATTAAAATAGATAAAATCATTACATGATTCACAGAATTCATCCTGAAAAAGTATGTAAATTCTGATCGTGATGTTTTTTTTTCCAAAGAAAGGTTACGAATGTGTCCGCAGGAATGCTTAGATGAAAAATTCTTTCTCTCGTTGCTCCGTTTTTCCGACGATTTATCGTTAGAATCTCGCAATTATGGCAACCGAGAATTCCTCTAGGCTTAGCACGCCGGCACTTCGTTGCATGACAGTGTATGATGCATATGCGCATAGTTTATGAATTTATAGAAGAAAAACTCGTACACGTACACCCGCGGGCGTCGCTGTATGTACACATAATTTGCATTGTACCCTAACGAGCAGGAAGCAGGAACGCGAAATTCGGAAAATATCGCGACGGAGCCCATTCAAGGATGCCCGTATCTCGAGTTAACTCAAAGAAGAGATTCAAAAGTACAAAATCCGAGGTTCGCGAGAGACGTTGTTACAATTATTTTATTATCGATCCAGTCTAGTCTCAATTTTCGAAATTTGATGAAAATTCAGACACGATATTCCACGGAATAATCTGTCGATTGCGTCTTAGCGTTCGAAGTAAGAAAACATTAAAACGTTGTGGAATTCAGATTGAAACGAAGAATTTCAACAAGCGTGCTTCGTGTCGTAATAAATAGTTTCATAGAAATACTACGGAATTGAATTAAAAAAGGGGCGAATCTCCTAATATCGGAGAGCTGAGAAATTGGAACAAAGATCGAGGGAGAGATGCTTGTTGCGGTAGTAAAAATCAGTTCTTAAATGGGCTCGGGACACGAGACGACTTTTATTATTAAACCTTTGACGATGACACAAGTTCGGCAGCGAGAACGCGACCCTCGCGTAACGAGCTCATTGTTCTTCTTATCTCTTTTATCAGCCGGATTAATCCTTGCTCCCAGCCGGCCTGTCGGCATGGAAGGAGATCAATTACGGGACTCCCGCGGTGGAACAGACATCACCGTTCCCTCGTTTCGACGTCCACCTTGTCCGAGCGTGAAATTTTTTTGCGCCCGAGCAGCTTATCGATCACATCCGGATCGCCACGTGTAAACGTACTTTTATTACGTTTCGTGTCGGGGACAGATATCTAGGGAATTAAGTATTCATGATGCTCGTGCTTTGCAAGTATAATTCAGTGTCCCTTTTCGCGCCACCCCTCGTATCTATAATATTTTATTCTCGTTTGTTTTCCCGTCCGTCTTCGAGATTACGGATAAGATTTGATTTTCCTGGAACAATTGTCTCCCGGAGAAACACTTTTTCTATTTTATTTCCGTTTCATTCCCTTTTTATTCCGTTGAATAAATAGACACAGAGTTATCGTATTTACTAAAGATTCTTTACTGATAGATTAACGTTTGTTTACTGGGTGCATAATCGCAGCGGATAGCCACGAGTAGCCTGTCGATCGTGAAAAATAGGAGAAGACGACATCGTGGTAATTAACCCTTTGCACTCGAGAGGTGACTCTCGATCATCGCTAGATTTCCTTTAGGTTCAATTTCTTTGGAACTCGAAGTGTCAATGAAATGATTGTCGTTAAGGCAAAGGTGACCTGATTCTCAAATCTCAAATTAGAGATCTCATTCGAGAAGTCAATCTAAGCTTAGCATTCGCGAGTGAATAGAATACTAAGAAAGCATCTCGAGTTGCTGACAGATACCAGGAAACAAGGCCTCGAGTGCAAAGGGTTAATTAATCAACGCTGTGCGTGTCAACCCCTTCGTGCCCACACCTGGATGTTACTTTCCGTCAAATCGCATCAGTCTGCTTTTGTCGCGAGAGTATGATACAAATAGTACGGGTATTTAATATGAAAATCTTGAAAAGTAATCAACACAAAAATCCCCTTCATCGAATACATTGCTTCAGCGCCCAGTTGCTTCCGAGAGGCGAGCGATTCGATTAACTTTACAACCCTCCTCGAGGCCAAAAACGTCGGAGAGTAACTACGACAAACGCTTCGCTAGCTAACGACGCGAACCGAATTTACGACCATAAAAATTGTCCAAACCCGGTGCGCCTCGAAAACGACACGAGCACGAAGGAGTTAAGTTAACAAGGTAACGCGATCCATGGAAACATAAAAAGCGAAGCTCGGCTCTTATTAAGTATCAGCTGTTTCGCATAATTTATATCGCGTCGCGAAGCCTTCTGTTATTTTTTTTTTTTTAATTAGACTTTCGCTCAACTGGTTCACGCTAACGAGGATGTATCGCGTTTGTTCGCGTTTCCCACGTCGAAGCGAGGCTTTATTAATTTCGAGCGTCCATTTTCCAACTCGCAGGCAACTTTTGCGTCCGCGTAATTGTTTCACAGCGTCGGGGGAACACCGTTATCGACGGATTCGGCGCGTCGGGCGTTTTCTTCCGTGGCTGTAATTCGAATATCCTGGCACGAGGCAGGAAATATAAATCGAATCACGGACGATCGATCGCTTGTAACGCGAGAGTAAATTCGGTATCTATTGGAAACGAGCCACTCGTTTATAGAGTCCACAGCTGCCTGCCGCGTTCGCGAATTTATTTCGAGCTTCCGGCCCGAGCCCGGCATAATGAGAGGAAGAAGTTACTCGAATTCCGCGTGCGTTCGCTCCGTAAATTCCGCCGATCGCGAAACAAACATACCGCTCGTTGTTATTTCCGTTTTTCGGTGGCAGAGAAATCGTTCGCGTTGTTTTGAAACAATTCGTTGGATTATCGAATATTCGCGCCGCTCGGACCAGGTGGACGGATCTTGACGTTCGTACCGAACAATATTGCGGCTAACTGTTTTTTCACCGGGGATCTATTCAAGGATCACTCGATCACACGGATGCTCACTGTTTCTCACGAAAACTCTCGCCCCCGCCGCAAGCTCAAAAAACATCCAACGGCGAACGTTTGCAGCCCCACCCATGAACATCGAGTCTTCTTCTGCGGAAATGATCTCGAGCAAGAGACGGAAAATTATGCGTTCGATGCGTTAAACTATGAATACTGATTCGATATGGAATTATCGTAACTGTTTGCATTTTGCAAAACCACGCTGGGAATGTGAGGATGTGGTAAAAATTGAAATTAAAATTCAAATTAAAATTCAAATTAAAATTAAAATAAATCAGGAAGGTGTAATGGAATTGTTTACAAGAGGAACTTCGTTTTCGAGATAAACAATTTGGGAAATTCTTGGAAATCGGTAACTCGAATATTAACGGCGTGGTATTTCTCTAGTAATTATTTTATATGTATTCTGGCTAATTAGGACTGGTTAAAACGGATAAGCAAGTTTCCGCAGAAAAGGAAATCTCTTGCATGGCCCGTCTCGCTCGGATCGAGATACACCGAACACGCACCGGCACCAAGATCGTAATCTCTTATTCGAACAATTTTCACGTTTATGCATCCGCATTTACTATCTTATTTTCTCTTTCTATTTTTTTTTTTTTATTTATCTTCGATATTGTTTACCACTTTATTTTTTTCATTTTAACACACGACTTCCATCCATGGCGCGCCGTGCCATCGACGGCAGCTCGCCCCGGCGCCGATAAAAATGGGAGCTTTGCGTCGTCACGCTCCTTGCATTCTAATGGATCCATTTCCCAGCCGTGATTTATAGAGTCTGGAAGCCGGGTTCATGAAACGGGCTTGACTTCGCGATCGTGGCCACTTCGGGGTTTAAATACTTAGGAGGATTGCGATACTGTTTCTTTGCTAAAGCAGTTCCGGGGGAAACCGATTTTCCTGGTAGAGAGGTGAAACAATTATGATCTATTAAACTCACGCTGATCGTAGGTGGAGTACACCACGTTTCAATTTTAGTAGATAAATATGATTTTTGATGATTTTCATACGATTTTTACTCTGGAATATCATTGTATAAATTATCGTTGATGAAAAGAAGTATTGATCTCTCAATTTAAAAATTGTAGGGCCACACGTCTTGCCTTCGTTTAATTTTTTGCAACCTCCTAAGAATATTCCTTTTATCCAAAAAATAATTTTTGATGACTCTCAAACAATTTTTAGTCTTGAATATCATTGTATAATTTATTGTTGATGAAATAAGCATTGGTCTGTCGATTTAAAAATTATTGAGCCTCCTCTTCCCTTCGCTCAATTTTTTAACAACCCCCTAAGAATATTCGTTTTGTCTAAAAAAATATCATCGTGTAGCCACATTCTTTTCTTACCAAAAGTCATGCTTTTAGTCGTGCTTTATATGTCCAAAAAAATATTTATCAACTAAAGCTCCTCGCTATATCCATATATATAGTATATGCAAGTGTGCGAATATACCTGGCTCCCATTTTTAGCAGCGTTCGTCAGGTGTTCAAGAACGATTTCCAGCGCAATTAGAGGAGCGTTTAAAGCGCGGATAAAAGAAAGATTTCGCGATGGCGCGCCCTGGATGGAAGGTTTTAGTCAGCACTGGTCGCGGACCAGTCGCCAGGCAGCTTCCGGCCTGATGGAAAGTCTGTGAATTGTTCTCAGGGGTGGGTGTCTACATTTCGAGGGTGGAGGAGGGTTCGGTGGCCGAACGCGCTGGACTCAGGCCAGGAGACACCATCTTGGAGGTGAACGGCACACCCTTCCGTGCGGTGACCCACGAAGAGGCCCTCAAAGTGAGTTTCTACTTTCATCTTCCGGACCAAGATATTTTCACGCGTCATAAAACCGTCCCCGTTAACGTCTCCATCTGCGTCGGATGCCACCTCGACGACAATCGCGACGAATTTAAGCGATTCTCGTCTGTCTTCGACGGTCTTTCTTGGTCCTTGTTCAAGTTTCGCGAGAAGTGTGCTTTTCGACAAGCTTGCGACCCGATCGTATTCGAATCGTATTCTTTAACGTGTTGGCAGAGACGTCATTTATAAAAGTAGAAACTATGAATTTATTTTATACATCGTTTCACTTGGTTAAGACCAGTGAAGAGTCTGATTATTCCTAACAATTTCAAATTAAAATTGAAAATGGGTATGTCAAAGAAGTGGATTCCGACGAAATTAAAAAACTTGTCGAAAGGTTCTCTTCTCGAGTAAAAATGATACGAAATATTAAGAAATCCCGAGTAATTTATAGAAACTGGTAGCAACGAGTTTAAACGACAGAAATCTACGATTCACCAGTAATGGGAGTAGTCAGTATCGACTTACGTAGTTCAGGGTCGTTGCTATAGTCTCCTACGATATCAAGATCACCGACGATCGACTCTCGTGACCCTGTGTTCGCAGATACAGGCTCCTAGGATTCTCTAGATATCGACATTAGCTTTCTCTACTCTACAGTTGTCAGTCTCGACGTATTAGTCGCTAATCCGCTTCTATTATACGAACGAGAATCATACCTATATTAAAAAGCAATCGAACGAGCGTCACATCGAAATCCAAGCCTACGTTTGTTATAAGGAACCGTTCGATCTTGGAACGTTTCCCTAAATACGAGGCCCTGGCTACGTGCCTAATCGCAATTAAAAATCACCGCTAAACTAGCTCCGTCAGATGGCCAATTGGCGTCGAGTCCATCGAAGTCATCTCGTATTTATCAGTGACCTTAGGAGTTACGGATATCCCATCGATCGCGGATACTGCTCGACGGCTCTCAACTAAATTTGCTGGAGGCGTGGCACGTGATTTCCTCCAATAGGAATTATTTACCGAACGTTCTGAGTGTCTACCTCCTCCGAATCGAGCAGCTTCCTCTTTGTTTCTAGCTCTTCCTCTTTGACTTTCCGGATCACGGCTGACCCAAGCGTTTCTGATTTATTTATAACTCCGTGCATATAGGTCAAGGAGCGACTGTATCAAAATTAACGCTTTGTAAATTACGTTTGTCTTAAATGTAATTTATTGTTCGTCTAATTCTATGGGGGACAGACAATTGATGTCGTCAAGGAGAGAAGTCATAATTTTTCTTGTGTAAACTGGGACTCGACAAGTCAAATTCAATTCGAACCACAGCGTTCTATTCGCTATCAAAGATTTCAACCCTTTGATTAAACCACGGATAATTAATTTACTGTATTCGTAAGACGACTCGTTTGTATCTCAATCACTTTTACGAAGACAGCCTTATCGGCTTGCTAATTGAATTGAAAATTCGTAAACGAGAAAGACGAATCTCCTTTGTGACAGCGAAGTAGAAAATGGTACGTTTGGCTCCTCTGAAAAAAGTTTGTCTCGGTCGATTTCGATCGATGTCAAAGGGTGATTTCTACGACGTAACAGGTTGAATATCTTTTCATCTCCGTTCTCATTTATTCGAAAAACTCTCTCTTCCTCTCCGTCCTCGCTTACAAGCCCCATTTCTGTGTCACCTTTTTTTAAGAACTTATCTCGTCTAAAATGCATAATTTCGAATTCTGTATCAGCCTCGGTCACGAGACAATGCAACCCCGCATCCATTGTTTCCCGACGGTGGCCGAGGGGACGCCAGTTTTCTTCGAACATCTGGTCCTCCTTTTTCTCTCGGAATATTCGCCGCGACCTCGGCCAGGAACAGCCTCGCAAGAATTTGCCCCGTATTTAATTTAACTTATAAGCAACTTCGTCGAGATTATGGAAAATTGGATGACGAGCCGGGTTAGGTCACGGGAAAACTTTCGAAAGTGTGAAAAGTGCGAGGGTAACGTCACGACGGGTCTCTGCAGGCGCCGCGAAACCTGGAGATATATCCTCTTCTCGATGAAAAGGATATTTAAGAAAATTGGGAAAATTCTGTGAACGTGCGACGCTTAAATGGAAGAGCCTCCGCGCGCTCTGTGTTCCCTCGGTATCCAAGAAATTCACCGAAAAAATCCAGAAACGGTTTACCTTCGGGTGCCTTTGCGTCCGTAAACCATCGCCGCGGGAAAGAGAGCGACAATTGAAGCTCACGATCCCCTAACAACGTCCTCGACGCGGGACGCGTATTTCCGTCGCGTTGTTCGATAGTCACGAGGTCTCATTGCCTCGTCGACGAGGCCTGAAATTCCGCGGCGTCAGGCTAGGAAAATAGGGGTTGGAAACAAAATGGAGAGGGAAGGGGACTATCGACTGAGGCTCGGAGGCGGAAAGAAGCGTCGCTCGGAGCCACGTCACAAGTAATCTCTGGTGTAAACGCTTCTGATGGGTATCTCTGGATCCGGTGGCTCGTCATATTCTCATAGTGGCTCGGCAGCTTCTAGACAAAAGCCCGTCGACAATGGGCCATCAGAGTATCGAGCTGGCTCGCTGAAGAGGCACGTAGCTAGGTGAAAACTGCCTGTGAATGTGTAACGGACGGTTCCTTCGCTGGCGGGACCCACTTCCGGAATGAATTCGACCGTTGAAAAGAATTAGACGAATTTCTTTGCTTCGCTTCTCGTTTGTTCAACCCGTTTGCTTCGCGAGGGCTTATACGCGCCCGGTTAGCCTACCACTATCGCCAGACCGAATCCATATCCGTGTAAACGTCGAGGTCTTTCAGAAATCTAGGTATTTTGTGTGATTTATTTATCGTAACAAAGAAAACATACCTTTACTCTCTCTGAAAATTGCTAAATGCGACTTCATGCCATTTCACGTCGTTCAAGATACTTTTCCTAAATAGTTTCATTAGACAATAGTCACTCGACTAAAATTTGTTAAAAAATATTTCGAGATACAAGTCTACAAAATAACATTTTTACATTGCATTGCGTTTTCTTCGTTCACCAGCATCGCCCATTAGAGACTTATTCGAATAAGCTTTCATTCGAATAAGCTTTCATTCGAATAAGCTTTCATTCGAATAAACATTTTCTTGAGTTTACACAAGCATAGTTAGTATCAATCGTACGAGTTATGTTTCTTGGGACGACGTGGGTTTAAAAGGAGTTCATTTTACTTGCAGAAATTGTGCTCTCTCGATGCTATTCTGTGTTTATATTTTTTTTCATCCTCGTTTTATCCTCGGATTTGCGAAAACATGTGCACGGTTGACGGGGATTTGTTAATTAACGAGTGGCGCAAAAAGCGCAGCCTTGACCCAAATGTCGCCAGGAAATTGGTTGAGCCGCGTTTTCCTGAACGATCACGATGGGTCAAATGGTTGACCCAGTTCGACGATCCATGGATTAAGTTTCCGGTGTGCTCTCGTTGCAATCGCGCGCGACACTGTCACCTACTCGTTACCCGCGATCAAAACGAAGTTCTGTTGACTCAAGGATCGCCCATTGAGCTCCAATTTCCTGGGAGACTTGTAGCTTTCGTTATTCAAATTTCTCGAGCCCTTCCACCGCGACACATGCCGTTCGTAACACTCGTCACTCCGTTCCACTTCATTTTCAAACAGTGGAAAGACATGTTTCGTTATCTTCAGTATTTTTAAGATTATTCATTCGTCATTCAAGCACTAATATTACACTAATTTATTACTATGGAAATTCCTAATATAATATACTTTTTCACAATCTCGTTCCTCGGTAATATATTCATAAGCGAACTCGATATTCCTTGATATCCTTTAAACGCGGAATCAATTTCCTTTGACAACAAAAGGTCACCGTGCACCGAAATCGATGCGTTAGCATAATCAGACCTATCCACCCTTATTTCGAATTTTATTTGAAATTCGAGTATTCGGAATTCTCTACAAATAAATGGCGAAGTGAATAAAAATAAATAATGTAAAGTTGACAAACGGAAGCTATTACCTCGATAAATACGGAAAGTAAATTCTGAGAAAAACAAGGGATAGGGTTGCGGTACTTCCAAGTTCGAATATCGTACCGTCAGCGAAATAGCCGATGCAATTTAATTTTTGCTCGAAGCTCGGGCTTTAAAGCGAATTCCAATAATATCGGGCAAGTCCAGGAAGGTCTGAGAATAACTGGAGGTGACAGCATTGGTAGTATTCGAAGTTCCTTGTTATTTCGAACGACGTTTCCCGGAGACTGGCATCCGGCTGGAGCCTGCGTCTTGTCTGACATCGATCGGGCATAAACGTTTGGACGAACCGACGGATTAAATTGCACGGCTGTCGTAAAGCGTAACGGTGGCGGCAGCTCGTTATTTCGTAATGGCTCGTAGACTCGCGAGCAAGAAGCGCGAGTGTACGTTGCGCGGCAGCGTCGGCGACGGGGGCCGCTCGCGAAAAGTTTGCCGGATTTATGGCTGGTTTTTCTACTGAATTCATTAAAACGATGGTAAATTTCGCGGAGACGAGACACCCAAGTGCATTCGTAACGTAATATTCCTTTTGGGCGGTCGTCGTTGCGCGAAAGCAAGGCTGTCCTCGGACATCGTCGTGCTACTTTTTTGCCACTGCGAATATCAAAGGAAAAAAGAAGAATATTTTGTCGCTTTAGAATTTATCGTAGATGCGAGTCCGACACTTCGAGTTCTTCTTGCGTGCAACCGATGCAGAGCGTATATTACGCAAGTCGGATACTTCTATTAATTTCTTATTTGCTCGTTATTCTTAAACCGAGACGCACAAAAACAGCAAGTACTGCTTCTAAGCAGTAAAACGCGAAACGACTTATTGCAATACAAACAGACGTTGTTCTTTTTTTATTATTACTTCCCCTGTTGTTGCATCAAGCGTGAGTAAAAAAGAAGAATATTCCTTGAGAATTTACCCTAGAGGGAAGTCCAACATCTATGCGAAGCCTATAGGTTTAATGCTCCTATTAATTTCCAGTTAACCGCTTCTTCTGTGCTCGTAATCGTTTAGTCCAAGGTACGCATTAACAGTAGCTTCTAACCGATAAGAAGCAAAAACGTTTTTCGTTATTACTGCCTCTGTCGTCGCAATAATAACATCGAAATTTATCGACTAATTTACTTTGGCATCCCTCGATATCAATCCCACTTCGATCGTTCAACTAGTACATAAATCCTTTCGAATTCAAACAGTAGTAAAATCGCAATTTATAACCAGCTTTCAGAATTTTACTGCTCGTCGTCGTACTTGATTTTAACGGTTTGAGCAGTTCGATAGCCTGAGTGACGAGAAGACGGCCATGTATCGGGTGAGCATATTCCCTAGCCATGTTTGCGCAATAGTAGTAACGATATCATTGCCACAGGAAATGCTACGCGATACTTATGAAAATTTCAAACAAATTTTCAATGCACAATTTAAGCACAATTTAATTTCACGATCGAAATTATAATCTTTAATCGACTAGTGACCGATACAGTTCGTCTTTCATTTCTCGTTCAATATCCTTGGCTTCGTCAGCCATCTTGGGTAACACTTCGTAAACCTGTCCGAAGGTGGTTCGAATTTTATTTTCTCTTCTTCAGGGTGGAATTATTTTGTTTAGAATAAATAGAAATTCAAACCGATAGCGACCCGTACTACTTACCGATTGTCTGACTGTTACCGGGCCATATCACTGGGAAATTTAATTGCACATACAGTCAGTCCCATAAGTATTCCCTCTATATCTATCGAAGAAATTCGTCTAATTTAAACGATGGACTTCATGTTGCTAAATCAATTTTCCATTATAAGTATACGCATGAATAAACTTCACATATGTGTATATTTACAATTACAAATTTATCTGGAAGCATTCATTTAAATTTGACAAATTTCTTCAATAAGTATAGAGGATACTGTCTCAATTTTAGTGGTAGCATATTGCACTATAAAAAGTAAGTCAAGAACTAAATGTAACATCCCTGAAGGAGTTAAATTCAAATATTTAGAAGACCAAGTCGAAATTTCGACTATCCTCGAAGTACTCCGACGCCCGTTCGAACCTTGCAAAAATAGGAAAGGAGACCCGAAGGGGTTCGAAGACGGAGGAAAGTTTCCAACACGCGCTTAAACAACCGTAGTTACCATTAGCCTTCGTCCCACGGATCCATTTTTTCTCCCAGGCGTCTCCGTTTCGCCTCCTCCGCCGTCGTCGTCGGGCGCCAGGCGTCTCGGCGTCCCCCGGCGATCCCCGTCATTTATTTTCTCTACATAATGCACGAAGCCACCGCGGAAGCTGCTTTAGAATCCCGTCGTTGCCGGAATCGTGGTAGGCAAAGACGCGCTACTCTCGCAACAGACGACCGGGCGTTTATAGGGGTGCGCACACGTACAACGATAGATCGATCTGAAATTGCTTCCCCCTCTCGCTCTCGTCGCTCGTCCAAACCCCTGCCACCTTCGACTCGTCTGAAAAAGACTGTTTGCCGACGTGCAGGGCGGTGCGAATCGCCGAGCATCCCTCTACTTTTTCCTCGCAAATTGGAACAGAAAGGGTTGTCCAAAAGAAGCATCGGGATATTGTTTATCACGTGAAACAGTATGGACAGCACACGCGATTAGAGTGAAACGCGAAGGATGATGTAGTTTAATGCTAAGTCGATTTTTCGTCAACCTCTTGGCCTGAATTTTATCCAAGCATACGTCAATGTTACTTCAATAATAGACGTAATATTCATCAAAAATTTCTTAGATAGTAAACAGAAAGTAAACACGCTCCAATTTTAGTAGCTTAATATGATTTTTTATTACCTTCGTACGATTTTTAGGCTCGAATATCATTGTATAATTTACTGTTGATGAAAAGAAGCATTGGTCTCTCAATTTAAAAACTATTGGGCCTCGTCTTGGCTTCAATATGATCCTGGCGTTAAATGTTAAATGTTTAAATTAAAATTTGATTAAAAATGGTTTCCCCAAACATCAGCTTTCTCTTCAACCCACATGTTAACGTTTCCCTCGAAGATTCTGATTCCTAAAGTCGCCAGAAATCTCTCTGTACTAGGAATTCCCTTTAATTGCCAGAAAGTTATGAGTAATTCGGCATTAGCGTCGCCTTAAATTCGCTGGGAGCGATTCAGCCCACGCATACACGTAACGTGAATTTTCTCCCTCGGGAGGAACGCCTGGCTGGACGGCCATAAATTCCCTCCCTTCGTTCCTATTGCAGGAAATACTTGACCCAGTAAAGTCGCACGAGAATTCGCGCATGTGATCGAACCCTTATCCACGCGGTTCTAAATACCGATTGTCATGGAAATGCGCCCGGCGATCGCCGATTCTGTTTCGGGAGAAGCCACCTTAAGCGAATTATATGGACCCAGGGACACGCGATCGCCAATCCCATCCCCTTATTCCCCTCGTTCATTGCCATCCACCGAGAACGTCGTAATCAACAAAGAAACGTATCGCTCCGTTTTATTATCTTCGCCGTTTAGGGAACACTTAACCCAGAAATGCGACACGAGATCACGAAAACGGCCGTGTCCATAAATATCGGAGACCATAATACTGTCTCTCGGTATTCCAGATAATAAAACGCAAGGACCTGATGATTTTTACGGCCGAACGAGCGAAAGCTTTTTTTTCGATTACGGATGGCGCGTGAAATTTCAGTAGAATCCGTAAACACGCGCCGCAGCCGCTGCGCTTTAAATTAACGAAAAGGTTCGCAGCTACGGTTGACAAATGCCTTTCTTTAACAAGAAATTGGTATCGAAGATTGATCTCGACGTAGAGTTTTAATCTGTTGGAACGTTCTCGTTACGTCTGAAAAAGTGTCGATATTTTCAATCATTCATACAATCGTCGCGTATTTTCGTACAGGACTCGTCGGGAATATTTCAGAGTTTCTGTCTCGTATTGGGAAAAATTGCGAATCGATCGATCGGTTTCGGCACGCTGATGCAGATTCGACTGCGCAGAAGCGACGTCCAAAATTTGTGTATCGTTCCCGTGGAATTTTCGCCTATATTTTCGCATAATTTCGCGCCACGCTTCTTGTATTCATGTATTCACGCAAGCCTTCCGAACGGAAAGGGTTACCGGGAACGGTGTGCTCGGACGAACGGATAAAGTAACACTTTTCGATGCCAATGGCGCGGGTAACTCGATTCCATCGGAACCCGGTCTCAGGAGCTTCCAGGGATCCCGTGAAAGAGTCATTTCCATAGCTAAATTTTCTTTCTCTCGAACGAGAGCGAATTTATCCGAATATTATCTCCGTGGCGTTACTAGCTCGTCTTCGTTCCTTTCAAACACTTCGTGGTTCGATTCTCAAACGGTTTGGGGGGAGAGTACAGTTTGTAATCTTGTAATACATTGGTAACTCTCTGTTTATATTTAATAAAATACCACAGAAATTTTATAGAGAATTGATCAAAGAGTATAGAGTAAAAAAATCCCTCCTACTTCATGAGTTTGGTTTTAGGGGAGAATACAATTTGTAATTTTGTAGTGCACTGGTAACACTCTATTTACATTTAATAAAATACCACAGAAATTTTATAGAAAATTGACCAAGAAGTATAGCATCAAAAAATCTCTCCTAACCCATGAGTTTTATTTGGGGGGGAGAATACAGTTTATGATTTTGTAATGCAATGATAATTCTCTATATTCATTTAATAAAAAGCTACAGAAATTGTCTAGAGAATCTACCAAAGAGTAGAGACTCAGGAAATCCCTCATACTCCGCCAGTTTTCCCAACCAAAAAGATCTCCAATCCTCTCCCAAGCCACAGACTTCAAAAAACCGTGATTTCTGCCTGACCTTAAAGCACCCCTTTTTCTCTCAGAAGCGCCGCGCATCCATCCACTGCTGACCCAGAGCTTTACCCCGACGTGGATCTCGCCTGCGATCACGCGAGATCACGCCAGCCATCGTTCGAATTCCCGCGAAGTCAATTATTGGCAGCGTTCAGCCACGATTCTGGCTCCGTCGGCGAAATATCCGGGGGACCGATGGTCGCAGGCCGCGCGATCCCCAGAAGGACTTTTCCCACCGGCTCGGAATCGAATCGAAGTTGTCCTCGAGTGGCACGAAAGTACGTCCGCGAGGGAGCCCGCGTGTGACGTAGCGAGCGGAAATAGTCCTGGCCAGAATACGATAATGAGTTTCGGCCGACTTGGCTCGCGGCTTCACGCGCCCTTCGACCTCATGAATTATTTATTTAATTGGCCCCGGAAGATGGACGATGGACACGAAATTGCCGGGGATACGCGGCCTATAAACTTTCACGGTGGCTCCCGAACGGCCTCGCGGCGAGCGTAATTTACACGCTGCCGCGGGACGCGGAATAAAGGGTTCTCCAAAAGGGACTCGATGATATTTCTATTTTTTTAATAAATCCCAGATGGGTCCGGAATGTATCGAGTTTGTTCGAATGTGGATTTATAACTCTCTGCATTTAATAAAAAACCAGAGAAATTTTATTGAGAATTTACCAAAGAGTCGAGAAATCCCTCGTATTGCCTTCCTTCTTGTATCAAATTACTACTTTATTTAGCCTAACCTAAGTGCAGGTACCAAAACGTTCTCCAAAAGGAGCTTTACGGTTCTTCTATTCTCAACTCTTTACGGTACACGATAATAAAATAAAAATAAAATTCAAGCTGCACAGAGGAACAGTTTCGACAACTGTCTAACGTGTTTTGACGAATGAAAACTTTAAATAAAATAGTAAAGCTAAACAAAAGATGGGATAATTTTTAACCCACCTAAGTTCAAAGAGTCAAACATTCACCACACCAAAGGTTTCTCCTCGGATACGAACTCAACTGCTCCAGTAAATCCGACGAGCAAATACATTTACGACTGCTCCGAAGTCGAGCTTGATCCATGGAGGCGGGGCATGCTGATTTATGCAGCATTGGCCGAGAGAGAAAAAAATTCCTCGCGCTCCTGAAGGATTCATCGAGCGACGTCAGCACGTACTTCTCGCAGATATGACAAAATCGCGTCTTCCCGGCGCGTCGCGGGCCAGAAACATGGAATCCTAAGGACGTGATCCGGGCTGGGTCAAGGATAAGCAGGATGTGACGTCACGGACCGCCAGGAGATCGATATCCTAGCTACCGAGTGGCGTCACCGCAGAACGCACTGTCTGCTCCTTGTTGACCTTACACGTGCCAATTGTCTTTGGACGAGTGTTACGACGCTTCTTCTTCTTCTTCTTTGACACGGGAACGGGTGTTCCACCTCTAACTCCATCCTCTGATTTACATCTTGTTTGCGTCTACTTGGAAAAACACTGGTGGATCCAAACGCGTCGATCGCCAAACGATCGTTCTGATATCAATTTTGAATGGCATAAAAACAGCGCTAGTAGAGAGACAAAGAGGGAGACATAAGACAAATTGTATATACAAAAATATTGAAATATTAACCCTTTCAGACTCGAGTTATATTTTTTGTCTCGTAGTAATGTAATTCAATTTTAACTTTAACTAAAATTAGGTTGGAAAAATTCCCCAAAAAATCCTAATAGTATTGTTTTCGAGGAAAATTCGCGCTAAACAACAGCGTGGGTAATTTTTAAAATTTGTCTCCTCAATTGTGGACGCCAGGTCTGAAAGGGTCGATACTATAATTCTTATCCACTAAAACGTCTGACATTGTTATCATTTATTTTTTAACGTCGTTCAACGTCGTTTTAACGTCGTTTCGCGTGTGCCCACGGCATAGTTGTCAGGCGAGGTCTTCTTTGAAACGCAGCAAAGGATTATTCGACGAAGTGTGTAGCTTTCATGTTCGAGGAGTAGCATAGAAATCGTTTGGTCCTCGTTGACCTCACGCGCGCCGATTGTTCCCTGTTTCTCTTGCCAACGCTGGCTCGGAAGAAACCCTTCACGGACAATGATTTCTTTCGGTATGCCGAGGGACGATATGTACACAAGCGATCTATTCTGAGGTCGTCAACAAGGAATCCTTTCCTCCGTGATACGTATTCGTGGATTCCTTTGCATAACAGGAGCCGTTCCGAATCTCCCGCGACGCTCAGCGAACAACCTTTAGCCGCCCTTGCACCCTTGACACTTTTATGCATTTGGCTAGGAGTCCGATGTTGACCAGACACTTGACACTTCAAAAATTGATTGCACTCCACGCAGATACTTTTCATTCGACGTCGAATAAAATGTTGTAATCGAGACGTTCGCTGCACAAATCGATTAACTCCACCAGTCAGATAAAAATTGTAACATTACTGACGATTATTTTTTGGCTATTCTTTCTTATTAATTTTATACACCTAAAAGCTACATCTGTATTTATGCTTTCTGCGATATTTGAATCTATATTAAAAAGGGAATTTTGAAATAACAATGTACATTATTTCGTCGCGTTTCTCAACTTTTTATTTACGAGGTCGATCGATTTGTGCAACAAACGGCTCAAATGTTGGACTACCGTCGATTGAAACGGTACAATTCAATGTGCTAAATTCACGCGATTAGTTCCACATTTTTTAAAACGAAGCGAAAAGCACTTTTACTGATCGATTCATACTTTTCCATATTACATTTAGTGGCACATATGCGATGCTAGATGCGTGCTGTCGTCTACCTCCCAGTAGGAAAATAGAAGTCAAACTGTAGGATCTGTTCGTGCTGATAAACCCCAATCAGCTAATGCATCGGTTCGAGCGAAGCACGCAATTCAACCTGTCGATACCGTATGCGTACGTGAGATAAAAAGTCTACGTTGGTTATAGCCGTTGCTCGACGTCCAGTTCCTCGAGTAGTTTACGAGATTTCATATATCAAAATGAACGCCTACAAATGCATTGTGAGATAGCGGTTAAAACAAACAAGGTAAATCTATCGTTTATAAAAAGAAAATATATCTCCCATCGATACTAATTTCCACACGGGAAAGAATTACCAAGCCCATAGTCATCGATGCTGAATTCCTTTTGAAAAATAATTTTTGTCTAACAACTCGGTGATTCGTAAAAAGGAAAAATGAAAAAATAGTAATTCTGTGCACTGAATTGTTCCTCTCAAAAAAATTGGCGAAACGTCAATTTACAAAAAATGTTCTCCAACCCAACGAAGCTATCCCTACCTGATAGAAAGTATCGCAACACAAGATTGTTTCGTTACGTACGACCTGTATCTGTCTTTCTCGACTGTATACGGAACAGTTTTGACATCTCTGGTCCTGTTCATAGATGCTGAAGTCCTGCCGAACGCTCAGCATGACGGTACGGGGGCCAGCCTTGGATCCGCGCTGCAGAGTGGGTCATCCGGTGTGGAACACTTCCGGTCGTCAACAATCCTGCAGTTGGATGGACCGTCAAGGCCGTCCAGCCTCTCCGCCGCCTGTTTACCCACCTCGCGACTCGAGGTACTGTCCAAGGACGAGGAAGGTCGAGCTCTGCATCGAACCTGGCCAGTCGCTTGGTTTAATGATCAGGGGCGGCCTCGAATACGGCCTTGGGATTTACGTCACCGGGGTCGACAAGGACAGCGTGGCCGATCGAGCTGGACTCTTGGTAAGAATCGATGACCAAGTGGATTCGTACTTTTGCATCTATTCGCGAACTCGATTCTATACCGTCTAGTTAACTCTTTATAGGACAGAACTCCCTTGGGCATTCTTTATTCACTTTTTTCGTAAGAAAAAAAACGTACGAGCGTAGAAACTTAAAAATGGAAAATTCCTGATTCTTCCTTAGCGTTAATGAATACCAACGACCTGTGAAGGGTTAAGGGTAGTTTTATAGTCCCTGAGTGACTTCAATGAAAGTGGTGTCGAGGAATTGATATTTGGTTTTCGTGCATTCTTACTTGAATCGTTAGTAAAATGTATGTTTGTCGATTATAGATCGTCGATCTTGTAAACAGGAGCGATTCGTTGCTCGATCGATCTAATTTTGAGTTCATGAATAAGGAATGGTACCAATTGACTGGTTGCGTAATGTCAGGAAGAATTAATTAGTCTTCCGTGATGGAACGGGTGCAAGCACTTTGATGACAAAAGTGGATCGAAATGGCACTTCACTGGCTCGCTGCTAACGATCGCGAAGATTTAATGGCGTTTGAAAGGCAAGCACTTAGGGGCGCCCCCAGTTTTCGTTCGTGGACCAGGTCTGCCGTGATTGGACGAGAGGGGTTGACGATCGCTTTTTCAATACTCGAAACGCTTCGATCTCTCGTTACGATGTGTCACGATATCAAGTTCTTATGAAATGAATTGAACATAATGGAAAGACTGAAGAGAAATTGAAGAAATGTACAGGGGAAATGGATGGATAACGAGAGAGAAATGAAAGACAAACAAAGAATATATGAAGGAGAAATGAAAAGAAAACTCAGAGAGAAATTAAAGAGAAAGAAATATCAGTCATAGTTTTACACTTAAATTCTTCGTTGTGGATTGCAGAAGTTTATCCGTTTAGTATAAGTAGAAATATGGGATAATACACGAGGATTTGCACAAATTTCAAAATATACAAAATACGTGTTGGACTATTGAGAAGATAGGTAACACTTTATTAGGTTTGGTGTTTTCAAATGAATCTTTCATTATAAATACGTACGTGTGCAAAGTTTATTCATATATATATGTTTATAATGAAAACTTCATCCGAAATGGTCAAGCCTGAACTTGGACAAATTTCTTCGATAGACATAGAGGTTTATTTATAATTAACAAGGGAATAAATTAATACATTCCTTCCATTTGTTTTCTCTTCAGGTAGGCGATCAGATCATCGAGGTAAACGGTCAGAACTTCGAGGAAGCAACCCACGACGAGGCGGTGCAGATCCTGAAGACGAACAAGAGGATGACGCTTCTGATCCGCGACGTGGGAAAAGTGCCGCACTCGTGCACCACCAGCCAGCCTATCGTCATGCCAACGTCTAGGTACCCAGATCACGATCCCATGCTCCTGGAGAGCCCTGGAAACCATCGACCACCGAGTCCTTCGTAAGAAACATCTGTTCCCTTGAAATTGCATCGTTTTAATTACCATTACCGCCGTCGCGCAGAAATTACCGCGAATTACCGTTCCAGCGTGTAGTCACAATTAAAAGCTGCTGTTAAGGTCGCTTGTGCGAGCCGAATGCATAATGGCGACAAAGGGGGTAGCTCAGGCACCTAAATTATCGAGGCACCATTCGTTAAGTTTCGAGGAACTATGTATAAACGCGCGATTATTTATCGATAACGTAATATGGAAAGTTATCGAGGAATGTAACTTTGAAACAAATGCGTGAAATATACAATAAACCTGTATATATTAGGGGGACCAAAATGTAACGTCATTTCTTTCACATTAAATTCAAACAAATACATTCTTAATAAGTTTCTGCTTTTAATCATTTATGTAATCACCGTTGCTATCAACAGCTTTTTGTCATCCAGTGTGCAAATTTTCAATGCTAGATCGATAAAAATTAATGAGCTGATGAATGATAAACGAAACGAAACGAAACTATTTTCCGGTCCACCTAATATGTATAAATCCGTTGCTGTTTTGCTGTATTTGTATTTTGCGAACCTTTTTCTTTATTTTTCGTTCAGTATCGCCAGTGATTGGAGACACAGAGGCGGCGTGCACACAGTGTCTGCTGCGACGGCCGCCATGGTGGAGGAAAAGGCGAGGGTGGTCCTCGCGAGGAGCGAGAGGGCTGCGCTTTCTCAGCTCCTGGCCGATTACAGGACCCGTCGATTGACAATCGAGGAGCTGGTGGTCAGTTTGGGCGACTTGTTGAACACCCACGAGAAACTGACCCTGCTCACCGAGCTCAGGGAGCTCGTCGACAGCAAGGACAGGGCCGCCTTCGACGATCTCGTTTACAGCAGGCCTCGAGTAGCCATCGCAAGGGTACGGTTCACACAATAACGATATCAACCTCGGAGATATCGAGGACGAGCTATACGTAACAGGGACAACTTGAATTTGATCGGTGCTCGATTGATTATTAAATGAAGTACTATTGAAAACAAAAGAAAGATAAACGAATTCGAATCGCGTGAATCGGGATATCAGAGTGAAATGAACTTTTCGGATTAGGTGTCACGCGAAAAAGACGCGAGCGTGTTCGAAACGACTCAGTAATTTTTATTCGCGTTTCAGAGAAAAGGCGACCGCGCCCATTCGGATCTGATAGTGACACCCTCCCTCCACGATCTTCCGGTAAGTGAACAAACAGTCGTGCATCGTACACACACGTCCCACGAATGACGTTCACACGAATCTCACCTGTCACACGGTATTTTCTCTCTACTCATCTGCCCGTCTCTTGGGACGTGTTTAGAAACTCTGTCTCTGTCTTTCTCACTCTCTGTTCTGCGTTGTCCACTGTAACTGTTAGATACGTAACTGTTTCTCGTCTCTACCTTTCTGTCGTCGACTTGTCGCGAGCAACCTTCGATGAGATACCTGTCCCGAAGCGGAAGCTGTCACCAGGCAACACGAAGCTGTTGTTTCACCTCACGTTAGAGGGTGACGAATTTACGGTCCCAACGTCGAATTCTGTCCCTTAATTTTTTTTGTTAAGACCTCTGCGGTCCGTACAGATAATTACACGTATTATATTAAATATAATATAATATGTACGTGGAATACACTTGACATGCTGACGCAATGACTGTGACTCTGCATGGATAATGACGGCGACGAAGACGAAGATGACTACACGCGAGAACAACGATCGCGATGCTGACGATGGACAGTGACAACGACGGACGACAGCGACAACAGATATTAATGACGATGGACGAAGACCATAGACTACAATAACGAAGATATATCCGTACATCGTGCACGTATTCTCCATACCCACGCATATCCGGGCACGAAAGGTGCACTCGCACAAAACCTACCTACCTGCACGAGAGCAGGCCTCGTTTTCGATACTCCTTAGGCCTCCGGAAAGGTAAGTGACCGATCCTGATACGATCCTGATAACTAACCGTCAGCGCTTCCCTGGGACAGGATGTTCTCGCGGGTCTCTCGCGAGGAGAGGACGCGATCCGGTATGCTCGTGTCCCCACCCTCACTTGAATGTATCCAGTTAGATCGCAAAGGATTCCCGAAACGATAAGCGGCCGGAAACGAGTCGAGGCGCGCGCGTGTCGATCGGTTCGGGCAGGAAACGAGCGAACGGGAAAGAAAGAGACGTTTAGCAGACGGAGGAGAACGGAAAGCTCGTCGTCGGGGTTGGAGAGGTGCGAGGAGGCGACGGATATAACGTCGACGAGAAGAGCCCGTCCGCTGGGACGAAGACCGAAGAAATTCCTGGAGAACGTCCAACGGGAATCATCGAATTACCCAGACACGTCTCGCGTCTATTAAGGGGAAACGTCGATCCGAGAGACGAACTTTTATTTTTGCTTAATTGCTCTCGGCTATCGCGGTGACCCGTGAAGCATGACTCGGTGGATCCTCCCTGCAACCTCCGTCTTCTTCTTCTGTATTCTTTTCTGTTCGTAGGAGCATCTTCTCGGTCTTTCTTCTATCGCTTCTTCTAATACTACTAATACTTCTTGACTACTATCACTCTTTCTCTATTTCTCTCTATTTCTCTCTCTCTCTCTATTTCTCTCTCTCTCTCTCTCTCTCTCTCTCTCTCTCTCTCTCTCTCTCTTTCTCTCTGCTTACGATTTCGCTTAGTGGTAGTGCGCTTTCTGACTATCGTCGCATCGTCTTCGGGCTGCGTCGATGTCGCGGTTCAGACGGAGATGAGCAGAACATTACTCTAAAATTGTTGTACAAGTCGGATTGCAATTTTTATCGAAGTAAATAGAATATCGATCGTAATTTTGTACTTTGTTTGGTACTCGTGTCTGTTATAAGTACTACTCTGTATTTAATATGAGTTTCATTTTCTTTTGTAGACAGAAAATTGAATTACCGATTCTATACATTTCATTTATTTTGAATCTTCTTTAAATTATTAAAATAAGAGCAAATCTCTTCCTTTTCATTCTCGTCAAACATCGAACTGTATTTATTCTCAAAAGATCCAGTAAAATGAAAACAAACTATCGCGCGATTGAAAGTGACTTTAAAATTTCTTACTTCAAAAGTTTCACGTTATTCTGCCCGTCTCCATTTTTTTAATACCTTTCCAATCGACTTGTCTCGTGTAGTGCTTGAGACGTGACAGTGCACGAATATTTGAAGCCTGAAACAAAACAAAACCACTTCAGGGCAACTCGGCTTTTCAGCAGAACTAGGTTCCACTCCGAAGAATAATTGTGGAAATAAGAAGTGAAGGGCTTCGAATATTTCCTACCACTACGTCCCTGGATGCGATAGGTTAGAATGCTTACGATTGGGATGCGTAGTAATAGCCGCTATTAGAAGCGAACAGTTTGCCTCTGGTTTTCTTTTCACGCTAACTACATCGGGGGAGACGGTACAAATTGCGATCTTTTCGAACGAGTTCGCCTGAGCTTTGCTGGATTTCTGTTTCGTTCTATCCTACGTCGATCGAGTGTGGGATGAAATCATAAAAATTAGAATATTCTCTGAAAATTTCTTTATACGCTTGCAAAGTTCGATGATTATTCGCCAGAATTTAACACAAATTATGGATCCACTAACATCCCCGTAATTTATTAATAGCTAAACGAGCAACAGAACAATCTCAATAATTTTCTGTCACCTTTTCCATTTTAGTTACATCGCGAGGAAAACGATCTCGTTTTCGTAATTATATAAAATTCCTCGATTTCCTACGATCTACATTAACTTCCATCGCTTGAAAAATCGATCGCACTTACAGGAATTTCAACGTTTAACGGTCGTAAAAAGTCCATCGTGAATCGACAAGAACGAGTTCGATCGCGCACTCGATCGCAGGACGCTGTAGTTCGCCGAAGATCACGGTTCAGGGGGCGAAAAAGTTTTTCGCGAAAGCTTACTAAGCTTCTGTCGCACGGTGTTTCGCACGCGGGATCGGCAAGTGAAAAAAAAAAAAAATGAAAAAGATCCATGAAGATCCTGCCGGCCTTATCCAAAGCTCGGGCAAGCTCGCTGACGGCCGGTTTCGTAGCCAACGAGTTTAAACGAGCGCCAACGTTAATCTCGAACGACTCTTCGACAAAGTGGTCCCCGTTGAAACGTAACTTTCGCCCCGAAACCACCCCCCGTTTGGGTTTCGTTCGCTTTGTTCTTTGACTTTCCTGTTTTAGTGTCAGCTTCACAGTGATGTCCCTTTACCTCGGTACCTCAAACTTTGCGCTCCGCTTACCAGGACGGTACGAATCATGAAAGCGACTCGGGACACCGAGAAAACGGTTGGCCCTTTAAAGGGACGAGCCGATGAATCTTTTGAAATTTTGTTGCACGAGGTGACTTAAATTCTGAGGGAAGAATTCAATGATGAAATTAAATCGAAGGTATTCTTGTCTCTTATATTTAGAAAAGAATATTATTATTATTATTATTATTATTAAGGAACACACACGTCTCTATAATCGCCAGTTTAAGTACATATAAAAGTTCAGCAATAATGAAAATATTTCTTTTTCGAATTAAATATAGTTTCCACAATTTTTAGCTTAATATAGAATATAATCGCGTATACTTAATCAGATACTTAAACAAAATAATGACAAGTATATTATGTTGGTCCAAATAATATAGCTTAATGAATATTCCCAGATCACTAGAATTATTAATATTTTGCATCAAAGTTAAAGCTTTAGAAGTATCTCTAAAATGTTCTTAATTGGACAAATTGTTTACGATTGAATTATACTGTAATATGTAAATTAAGACAACGTGGACCCGCGTCGAACACCTTGGTCCGGCAAAGGTTAATCGACTCGAGGACGAGGGTTCGTTTTCGTTGAGATCTGTGGACAAATCGATCGGGTGACCGTTGATTAACGACGACCGAGTTGCCAACGCTTTCATGGTTCACGGTCCTGCGACCTGGCCGCGGGTTTCGTGATCTTCGAACGGAAGAGAGCCGACGGAAATCGTCGTAAATCATGCGTTGTCTGCGCACTGTGACAAACGTCACGGGCGCGACCATGCACGCGACGATGATCGATGATAGATCGCCCCTGAATTGGCATATTGACCCGGTGCTTTTGTGGCTAATTAATCTGCGACTTCGATGACTGGAGGCACGACAAATTGGCGCGATTAATCGATGCGTCATTATTTTCCGCGAACAATTCGAGAAAAATAACGGCTCGAAACATTTATGAAAAGCTGTACCAGAGTTTTATTCGAATTTTATATATTTTTAGTTATTATTTTATATATCTGTAATGTATTTTCAAAGTTAGCTTGTCGGAGTTTCTAAACTTCTTGATTACTTTCCATCGTCCTACTCCAGTGATCGAGTTCCAAACGCTGGTTTTTTGAAAGTTTTGTTCACGGTTTGGTCTTGGAAAATGACTGTATCAAATCATGCTATCTCTCGTACCTTTCTCATGATGTTACTTACATTCGCAATGTCATCCCTTAAATACAGTTAAGATGGACACTTCAAATTTGAAACCAAAGTGGGACGAGAGTATCTGTTTGATTCTGTTTATTAAACGAGCCAAGGAGTTCCAAGAGAAATACTGAACGTACCAATCGATATAATTCCTCGGTATAACACGTGCTTTCTTTTCTTTAACACGCCAAGCAGGGTTTATTTAAATTGCACACATGTGCTCGATCACAGTTTTCAGTTCTTTGCTTCGATTTTCATATGACACTTCTATTTAAATATGGAAATTCCGAGACGTTAAATTTAATCAATTTAATTTATTTGTCGAAGACGAACCCAAGTTAGAATCGTATAATAAACAGAACGAAATAAATGCGTGATAAATGGTTCTCCACTTTGGTTTTAATTTTGAATCGAACTCGCAACCCCCACGAGCGATCGTCCACGGAATCGGACACTTTGAGGTCGTTGAAATCGAGGGATCGATTAGAGGGAAAGTAAGAACGAAAGAGGAAGTGCTCGTTGGCCGTCGAAACCGGATGCAAAGTAGCAATGGAACGGCAAACGGCATGACGGGATCTGGTGATTTCTCGCAGAGGGGTGTACCCGGTGGTTGTTGCCGTCCGGGACGACTGGTGGACGTCGAGGGAGATCCCCTAGGAGTGACGGGACCTCTCCTGCCGCGGGATAACCAGGAATATAGATCGCCGAGCGAGGACAGCGGTCTCGGGGCCGACATGCCCAGGACCAGGTCGAGAAGATATCAATCGAAAGAGAACACCTTTTGTCGTTTCTCTTCAGCGACCCTTCGAGCTTCTCTTGAATCTCTCGTGACCTTGCGAAAATCAAAATCGAATCTTTTCGTCGCGATTGCCGAGCAAAAATCCCGCTGCAAAGTCAGGTTTATTTAATTCGTTCCAGAGAGTCGAGCGTTCAGGTTTGCCTCCAAGAACGAGCAAGTTTGCGGACGGCGCTCGATAAGTAATTCAATTTCGTCGAGTGTTTCCGAAGACGTAAACAACGATTTGCCTCGAATCGAACCGATTTCTCGATTTTCAGATGTTCGACTATTTTCAAACGACTCCTCGACCTTTCAATTTTTATACCGAGAGGGTATAAATTAAATGGTCGTAATGTCCATTAATTAAATAAATTAGCCGTTCTGGGTTCAAACTATACGATATTCTATAATATTCATACTTGCAAAACGAGCTTCTATGACTCCAAAAATCAATCAACGCTGAACGTAGACTGTCTAAATAAATCCATAACCCTCGGACTATATTGAAATGAAAATCCTACCTCGATCTTTCAAAACACTCGATAGAACATCGACCATCCCCTATCGAAACATCTCCGAACATTCCCTTCGTTTCCCCAACAAAGATCACCTCGCTCCGGTATTCTTTCGATATACTTCCTCTACGATTCGTAGCCGGATTCCTCGACTTCCGGAGGGCAGGGACGGAGAAGCCGATGTTCATCCTTAATTGATCAGCGAGTTCGACTGCTAGGGGGAGAAAAAAAAGGTGTACCGCGCGATTCCAAGCTCGCCGGGTTAACTGGTAATGGCGTTTCCGTGTCGGATATAAGAGGTACATCGATATTTCATTTCCTAGAAGGCCTGATCTGACTTTAGTATCTATCCCACCACGCAGCCCCTTCGACACCCCTCGCGACCGGCGGCAAGAAGGTACACGAGCGTGCAGAGAGTGCGGGGGAGGTAAATACCAGCACGTACGTGTGAAAACACCGCGTCCTTGTGTCCACGCGTGGGCGGAGGTGGTCGATTCGCGTGGGTGCGCGCAGGGTGTATCGCTGGTCAGTTTTATGGATCAGCCGATTAATTTAGGACGGGGAAGGAATTTCTTTTTTTTTTTTTATTTTTTGAAGACGTTCAGAGGCCCCTGGGATCGAATTAAATCGGATCAGAAGGTGCCTGGATTTTCCCACTTTCGATATGTTCTTGGACAGCGACGTTATGTTTGATTTCCGGTTATATTGATAATCGTTTATTTTCTAATTTACCCCCCGAAAATAGGTCTACGTCGAGAACGAAGGGTTGTTTATATTTCACTCGTTATTGGAACCTAATTGGGTTAACGAAAATATATCGAACCCATTCCCATTCTGATTTACCAAAAAATTGACGTACACGTCGAGACACGAAAAGTTGTTTTGAATTTCCATCTCGACGAGTATTTCGCCCGTCGTTCACGGTTAGCTCCCGGACCGCATATCGAGATATCATCGAACAGGAACGTCCGCGAGTACACGAAGACTGATAGACAGGCTCCGGACACTCGGCGAGTATACGTGTCGCTCCGCGGAATTGGGCGCAAGCAAATTCCGCTCGAATCGATATCCCGACGGCGCGCGAGGAAAATATAGACAGTTCGTGCCTCCGCGAATCGAAAACACAGGAAAATGGAATTTGCATATTTCGACTGGAGCGATATCGGTTTTCAAACGGTATCGGATTACCAGCCGGGGGATTAGACCCCCGATAAATGTTAACCCTTTTATTGATCGTTCAACAGGATATTCAGATTCTCATATCTGGACGGTTATTGTTCGGATCGATTGATTTCCCCCTTTCCCTACGGTTTTTCGTAAACCTGGGTCGCGGTCGGCTGCAAATTAATCTTTCCCCGAGGATAATATATCATCCCTTAACAAGGGTGGCGCGACAGAAAATTTCCACTGTACACAAATAAATGTGCATAATCGTGTGCATAATTTGCATCGTGTTTCCTTATTAATGTTCTCGGTTATTTTCGGTGTTCGTCAACTGTAGGATATTATTCTTTCGTCGTTTATCCGAATTCGATTACCTTCGCTTTATTTTGAGAAGCTTTCGTACGACTATCCCCAAATTTTGCAGTTTAAATCAAAACTCGTACGACGTCTAATGAAACGAAATCGGCGAACATTGCGTCACGCGCGGCGATAAATTTCTAACAAACAGCTATTATTGGAGCCATCTATCGTATTTTACGTTCTGGTTGAATACGGTCGGTGCGATTATTAGTATTAATAACGCTCGGTTATTATTAAAGTAGCATGTGATAGGTGATATCAATCGCTTCAATTATTTTACAGTATCTCTATTATTTCATTTGTTTCGTGAATTCCAATATTTGAGGGATTTATTTTTAATTCTTATTTAAAAGGTCTCGGTTCGAGATTGGAAAACTGTTTCACTGATCACAGGAAAATTCTTCATTAATTTTCCCTTTATTTTAATTTTCTTTCGGTGTTAAATGTTATCCTCGTAAATCGTTTCTTTGATATCGACAGAATTCTGTGATTTAATTATCTCACTTTTCCTGCAATTATTTTTTCAAAACGCTGTCCTGCGCCTTCCAGACGTCATTTTCAAATTTTATAACTAACATATCGATCCAATTTCTTTTTTATTTTCTCTTCCTACTGTTTTCCACCAGCGACACGTCTGCAAACCGTCGCGACAGTGGCGTTACTTTCGTTCGATACTATTTCGATGATGTTTGAAGGGTGGCAGAGGTGACAGACAAGTCGTGCAACGTCGTGACAGGTTCCCAGAGCGGATTTCCCAAAATTCTCCCACTGCAGTCCAATAACGGAGCTCATGCGGCAAAATGCACGCCTATAGGATGCGCCAGCAGCCCTTGAAAATTTCCTTCTACGAAGTTCCGACGCTGGGTCGTATCCCAGGTAACAGAATGAAACAAATGAGTCCCGAGTGAGCGAGTTAACAGTACCACGGTAATCGTTTCGCGAACGAAACGTACCCTGAAAAGGGTCTCTGTGCGCGTTTGTCGCGGGGACGACAAT
This sequence comes from Hylaeus volcanicus, assembly GCF_026283585.1. Taxonomy (NCBI): domain Eukaryota; kingdom Metazoa; phylum Arthropoda; class Insecta; order Hymenoptera; family Colletidae; genus Hylaeus; species Hylaeus volcanicus. The sequence continues at coordinate 21,287,922 of NC_071981.1, forward strand.
TAGATCTTCGCCTAATCTTCCGCCCTTTGTTCACAAAGCGAGCCGGTGTCGATCCAATCAAGCGAAATTTTGTACTGCGAGACCTTTACATCGAAACGATTAAAGTTAAATTAAATAAAAATACGTTAAATGCAAAATTAAATATTTAGTGGTTCGGTGTACGTAAAATTGATTGGTTTATAAAAAAAACTATTTTTATTCTTTTCCGTGAATGTATCGATTGAAAATCTTTGCTATAAAATTTCTAAACCATTCGGAATTTAAGAAGCGACCAAAGGTCAGGATAATAATTAATCTCTGTAGGAAAATAAAAATAAAAATATATTAAACATATCGCGTACGTTGATCTTCTTCGAAGGTTAAGAGGAGTCGATCGAGACCTCGAATGTCCAACGGAAATATTGCTCGAGTTCTCGAGTTTTCGATTGATCGATGGCACACGCGCGACTCTTAAACTCCTACGAAGGGCAAACGGAAATAGATTCGGGCCGCGTGCGCGACTTATGAGCATCCCGTCGCGGTATACGTTCGTCCATGGCTGGCATACGTGGTGCTCATTAAATAATCGATGCCAAACATATAAATAACCCCCTCAGTCGTCGTTTGTTGCTACTCTGGCTCGTATGTGTTCCATACGGCTCTCCGACTTCACCGGGTAAGCCCAGAAAGTAATCGCGTTTCGTTGTATCGATCTATGGATCTTCCACGAGTCGTTCGCGTAGAAGTCGCTGTCGCAAAGGGGAAAGAAAGGTCACTTCCTGAAAAAGAAACTACTTTCCTTGGGCATGAGAACCCCGATACGATCATTCAGAGATTAAATTTTAATTGGATATCGTGCGAATATAATTGTGAATTTTTAGGAGCGCTTCACGCGAACAGTTGTATTTAAGGAAAAAAAAAACAGATTGTTATTAATATTTAAACGAATACTAGCGTTGTATACATTATGAACGTTCGATCAATTCGGAAAAATTCATTATTTTATTTCGCTCCACTTATTTCACCTAGTGGAACCAGTTTATTTCGATGAGCTGATCAATAATCCCCTGAAATATTTAGTCAACGACTTTTCGCGCTCACCGGTGGCAAACCTGATCGACGCTAAGCTTAAAGGGATGATTTCGCGTAAGAAACTACAGTGAAAATCTCGTGGAATAAGGAAGCTAGTTATTTATCGATTTCGCTCAAGCAAGATCCTTCGTTTAGCGAATTCAACGTTTCGACATCCTGTTTTAAGTCATTTTCAAGGTTAAGTACAATTACGAATCGGTAGCTAGTAGTCTATTAGGCTCCTATATACTATGAGGGCAATTAACACCTAAACATCTAAGAAATTAGATAGTCTATTTATATAAACACTACCGCACAAAATAATTGAGTGCAAATTACGAAAGAAACTTTTGGGACAATCTCAACCCTTTCAGACCTGGCGTTCACAATCGAGTCGAATGTCCTTATTGCGAATATCGAATGTCCTTATTAGTGCGCACGGAGAAAGAACAGATTTGCCTCGAACTATTTACGATTTACTACACTATCAGGATTTCTTTTTTATTTCTTCGCACTAATTTTAGTCCTAGTAAACTTTAAAAATTAAATTACATTAGTACGAGAGGAAAAAATAATTCAGATCCGAAAGGATCAAACCAAGGATTAAACCACCTTACCTAATCGCAATTATCCATACCGAATAAAATTCCTGCTCTATCCTCGAGTAAATTCCAAGCCGGAAGTCGAAACGTCGAATAAAGGGTCTCGCCTGCGCGAGACTGATGAAACGATCGAAACGATTCGGCTGTCGAAGTACAGCCGAGGTGGTAGACGTGCGTAGATCCGGCACGATTTCCTGCAAGGCACTTGGGATGCACGGCATCGTTAGATCTAGAGGATTCGTCGCGAGACACGACGGTCTCGGCAGGCCGGGTGGTTCTCAAATCTAAATTTTGGCAATTCCAGAGCGGGCTGCAGGAGGGCACAGCAGCATCAGGTGACGACCTCCGACCTCGCCCTCTCCAACGACGACGAGTGCGACAACCAGGTACAGAAAATCGTTCGAGACACCTCTTTCGCGCCGACCCGGGTGCCTCGAAGCCCTCGGACGAAATCCTTCGGCTCTTAGGCGAAGCATTGTGTCACTAGCCAGAGAGAGAGAGAGAGAGTTCCCGTCGATTCCTTCGGTGACACGTGAACGCGGTAAAAGGGATCTTTATCGATTTCTTTTCCAGGACTACGAGGACGACCTGGAGAACGGCCGAGGCCGCAGACACAGCTCTCCCGGCGGCTCGCGCGGCAACCCTAGGGACTACGGCCATCACCATCTTCATCCTGACAATCTGGTGAGTCGATCTACCTGTATCCCTTTGGGACATCCCCTGTTTCTTTGGGAAAAGAAGTCTCGTATCGACCCAGACGGAATTGACCATTTCGGGAATTCTCGTGCTCGGCATCTCGACCGAACCGTTCGGTTGAGGCTACGATAAGGAAAGCGATTGGCTGTTTTAACTCTTTACACTCGAGAGGTGCCACTACTAGGTTCGACGCAGCAAATCAATCAGCGATAACGTTCGTTCGGATTTCATTTCTTTGGAACTCGAAGTGTGAAAAAAATGATTGTCGATGAGGCAAAGGTGACCTGATTCTCGAATCTCGAATTAGTTAAGCTAACCGTTCGTGGAAATGTGTCGACATTCGGTATATTTTATTTATTTGGAAATGTTAAGCCTACGATTTAATTTAGGCAAACGTGGTCAATAGAGATAGAGGGAATAGTTATGTGTCGAATGGAAAAGTTTAAGCGCAGCGTTAGAAAAATTTTCCGGACTTTCCACCGTGCAAAATTGAATTCATAACTTCAAACGGCGAGTAATTAAATTTGTCGAAGCTCGAACCGAGTACAATTAAATTTCTGGAACTTGAAAGTCTGTAGACGGCACGGGATTTTCATTTGATTATAGTGTCCACTCGGATTGTAACGTGAAACGTGCTACGGGGGAGAGTGCTGTTTAATTAACGGGGAAAAATACTAACAAACAAAGTAAGAAGCAGAAACGTATAAAATAGATTGATGCAGGATAATAAAACAAAAAATACAGATAGAAATAGGGAAACAAGACAGTATTAAATTACTAATCGACACAAATTAACAAATATCGCAACAGTCTCGACGAGTTGAACAGTTCAGCGTGAGTTTTCCTCTTTCCTTTCGAACCAGGAACTACGATAAACAATTCACCCGGTTCGTACAAATAAAATATCAAAATCTGTTCTCGATCTTTAGGGTAAACATTGTGTGAAAGAAAAAGTCAAGGCTTGGCATTGGTTTTCTTGGAATTAATTCCCAATGATGACTTTCCTTTGGAGCAATTTGACTGGCTAATCCTCGTATCGAAAGAAGGGAAAGGCAATGCACGTGCGTTACGCGTATGGGAGCAGAACAAATGTATAATTGAGATAATACAGAAGTTTCTCTGGGACTATTCATATTTCATGACCGGAGCAATTAACAAAAATAATAACGAAACTCGTGGAAATGTTACACGTTAATAAGGCAGCTGATCGCTAATTTTACTGCTACTACGATTTAAGAAGTGCAGATCTCTCGATTTTTAAACGATACAAATTACGTAAAAAATCTTCGTGAAGAGAAAGGATTATCTATAATATAATTAATACAATAATATAGATTAAAATTGTTTTCAAATCCCTAATTAAAACGTTTATCCTCGCCAGAACAAAACACAATGGTCGCAGGTATTTCTAATTCCTCTTTCATCCTCGTCGAACATCCTTCGTATCTCTGTTGTCACCGTTCCACTATCGTTGCCAGCTCACGCAGCTTCTGTGCCTCTAATTCGCATTATCGATTCCTTTTGTTAGGATAGTTTTCCGTTCCGCAGAAGATAATGGGATTGGTCGGACCCAATGAACCGTGGCATTTAAATGAACACGATACCGTTAACTCGATCGTTGTCCCGCAAGAATCGACCAATTACGGAACAGTTACGTGTAACGAGCCACCCTAATTAGTCACCAGGTCGCGATTGCTTTGGAATACAAGACGCGGCGCCTTGATTAGAAGCTCTAAGTTCCGCGCGCGTCGATATCATCGCCTTGCGACGCTTTCGATTCTCCGATCGCCCGAGACTAGTCCCTCGAATATAATTTCACTCGATCCTCACGGTGTATGCAATAATTTCTTATAAATTTTAGAATAAAATTCTCCAGTAATCCGGTAAAGAGAGTTACCGCAAAATAATACCTCGTATTATTTTCTTAATTCTCAATTATCGATAAACGCGGCAGCCGATAACACGTATCGTCTCTTAATTACAAAATATCGAACGTTCCGGGAATAACGTCCTTGCTCGACTTTATTACTGGGCTAAACAATTACTGCTGTAATCAATGGATTTATTTCTCCTCGCTTGCTGCGTTACTTTATTGTGTTTGGAGATGATCTTGTACTCTGGATCTTCGTTTAAAATTTTTATTATTATTATTATTATTACAAAATCGTCGCGATCCTCCTTTGGTCGCAGAAGCGAAACAATTTCGAAAAAGGACTTTATTCTATATTAAACGTTTCGATTGTTGGTTTGGATCCCTTGGTTAATTTATTTGTTGCTTGTTAATTTATTTGTTATTCGTAAACGCGAGAATATCATCGGTAACCTCGAAAAAATCATTCGAGTACGGTCACGTCTCGAGCGTACGTCCCGATATCTCGCGAGAACTCGTTCCTGTAAGGACGATGATCCAGAGCGATCGGTGTATCTTCTCACGGGTCCATTCCGAAACGAGCTCGATTTACGGACGTTGATCACGCCATGTCGATCCGCGCTCGCCGTCCCGCGTATATCACTCGTACAAGCGCGCGCGTCTCTCGGTGATCCAGAACCAGCAGAAGGAAGGTGTTCTTCGGGCCTGAATTAATTATCGACGCGCGATCGATCATGGTGCAGCGGATAACGGACGGACCGTTCGTGCCGCGGAACGTCTCTATTTCCACGGTGGTTAGCGTCGATGGACTTTTGCTGGCCTTGAGGGGGGGAGATCGTCGACCGAGCGCGAGAGTTCTTGATATCCTTGGAGAAGAGGCTGAGATTGAGGAAAGGCCACCCTCGGTCTTCGTTTTTCCTTCCACGAAAGACGCTCCAGCGCCTCTCGGTGAATCCCGCGACCAATAAAAGCGACCCTGGAAATCGCAGAACAAACTGGGAAGGGCTGATTCTTCGAGGAAAAGCACAATCTGTGTGTTATAATTTACCACGGATTTTATTGTTTTTTCTTCGCTGTGGAATTATCATACTCGAGTAAATAAACATGCTCAGAGTTTATATACAATCGTTTTCAGATCCATATGTACATATACGATGTCCAATATTGCGTCTAAGTAACTAATTCAATTTCTTTTCCATAAATAACTTACGTAGAATGGTAGCTTGTCAACTAAAACTTAATCTACTCGTGACGTCGTACCTTCGGAGAACGTTTCGTGTGCGCGTATCTGCGGCCGAATAGGCTTGTTTTATCGGCTTGTTTTCAGATTTTATTATACTCTTCCTGATATTGCGGTACGAGCTACGAGAATTTACTACGAAAAATTGCACGTTATTTTTCATTTAATAAAACGATGTTTCTAATAAAGGAATGAGTACAAGTCTTACGCTTACTTTACGATCTACTCGTTTGTACATTTAAATGTGAGCGGGGAAAATAGTTTGCAGGAGCTCATACTTTCGCGAGGGTGAGTTACGATGTTCCTAGAGACGTTACTACTTTCTTCTCATTGGCAACTTGTACGAGTCAAATAGTTCTATGATGGACACGTGCTTTCGAAATCCCTTTTTAAGGTGTTACTAGTATTTTGTTAACGGAGTACAAGTCCACTAATTCTTTGATGAATTCATGTTTTAAAAATCCCTTATTAAGATATTACTACTATTTTATTATTGGCAACTTGTACAAGTCAACTGATTCTTCGATGAACTCATGCTTTCGAAATCCCTTTTTAAGACGTAACTAGTATCTTGTTATTGGCAACTTGTACGAGTCCACTAATTCTTCGATTAACTCATGTTTTATAAATCCCTTTTTAAGACGTTACTAGCATCTTGTTATTGGGAACTTGCACAGGTCCACTGATTCTTCAAATTCTTCGATCAACTTACACTTTAAAAGCCCCTTCTTAAGACAGGAGACTCCCATCGAGAAAATAAGCCCCGAAAAGAATCGAACCGCTGGTCCAAGCTGGCCCAGAAGACCTCCCATTAAAGCTCTCGTGTAAAACCGACGCACCCTAAAATCGATCCAATCTCCAGCCAAACAAACTCCGTCGTCCGTTTCCTAAAACGATCGTCGACTCTGTCTCGAGTCGCGGCGAGGGGGGAGGGGGGGCGAGGGTGTAGACTAACGAAAAGGCGAAACGATTCGCCATCGAATCACGGAAAGGGACACTCGACGACGACGGGGTCCCCGTGACGAGGATCCTCGAGGGTTGTGATTGCTCGATGAATTACGGTGCCCCTTGTCGACGATTAGCCGGTCAGAGCTTGTCCTGGAACGCTTGTCGCAGCTCCTCCGTGGCCTTCGCCACGTCCTGGTTCTGCCTCAGGTGAATTTCCGGTCGCACGTGCTGCACCGTGGAATTGGACCGTCTGATGGAGTTCCCGGTGCCGAATTTCGGCCGTGGGATTCTCACGCGTTGCACGTCGCATAGCCAGGACTCCATGGTTCTCCTTTTTCGGTTGGCCTGAAACAAAACCGGACGGGCGATTCCTCTTAATCAGGCTCCGTTAGGACGTGACCGTGATACAGGTAGGAGGGGAGAGAGCTTGTTGACTCCGGTAGGCCGTGGGTTTCTTAACCTTTCCTAAGCTCGCGGTACAGGAATTAGTTAAATTAGTTAATTACTCCTGAGGGCAACCAGTACCGACCTTCTTGTTGATTTGGCTTTTACTGTCTCTCCGTACTCTCCGCAAACTGTTTATCTTCTGTTTGTTGATTTTTTCTTGGCAGGCTCGCCAACCTCTTCGCATTCGACGAACGCGCAGTATAAATTTTGCGCGCGAGCCGACTTCAAAAATGGAATGTATACCAGGCAAACCAAACTTTCGCTAATAATTTCAATTCTCGTTTATCTTACCATAAACGAGATTTATTTTAACGAGATTTATTTAACTATTATTAAGACTGACGAAAATTGATCCCGTTAATTGGCCCTTGGCCTGTTTAATTCCCCTAATCGCGTAAACACGAGCGACACTTCTTCCCGTTCTCGGTGTAATGCAATAAAGAACGAACGGCGACGTCGTTGTCATTGGCAGTCGAGGGCAATGGGTCAGGCGACATACGTGACAAAAAAAGAGAAGAATGTCACTGGGCCACATAGGCTGGACGTTCCAGCAGCCTGATCCGAATCTTAATCGGAAAATCAGACGCCGTGCGTCGCTCGTCGTCGTTACTGGGTCGCGTCAACTCCCGAACGGGCAAAAGGAATTTTCCAGTTCTTTCGAGTCAAAGTGCGATCCGAACGATGTCGCAGAAGACCTCTCCATTTGCAATTAGAAAGTTACAGACCGGTACAGGGTCGTTAACACTCGACGAAGTCGTCGAATTTTCTTCGATACTTCGTTAATTTTTTCTTCTTGCAAGATAAAAAAAAAATATTCCATTCTACCTCGCACAAAGCAAAGACATATATTACAGCTTGCACGATCTCGAAATTAGAGAAACGTCGAAACGAATTCGATTGGCGAATGTTCGAGAGACTGCGATCATTAAATGTGTCCCCGTTCCGCAGGAAGTTCAAAGTTCGTTCACCGCCATCAATCTCGCCTGACCACCCTTCGATTCCTCGAACCGTAATTTAATTTACTTAAACGTCGGACCGCGAAAGGAAACCCGACTGTTGCTTCGCAAGAAAGAATCTATTACGACGACGATGCAATTAAACCTTTGCGATCAGCTAACAACCGCGTGGCAAATTAATTGTTTTGAAAAATATTAAGCCACTGTGAATTGAACGCAAAGGAACACGTGGATCTTATTTCTCGATGTTCTGTGACTTCTATAAAAAAAATGTTAAAAATTGACGAGTTCGACCAAGCTTGAGTTAAATATTAACCCTTTGGACTCGAGAGGACCCATTAAGTTTCACGCAGCAAATCTACGATACCTAATGTTTCTTTGGGTTTAAATTCTTTGGAGCTCGAAGTGTCGATAAAATGATTGTCGGTAAGGTAAAGGTGACCTTATTCTCAAATCTGGATAGCTTAGAATTCATGGCAATAGAATGCTAAGAAACTCGAGTCCAAAGGGTTAATTATCCCAAGATTTGAACATAAACGGACGTAATCATTTTTAGTACCGAAGAATTTGTTAAGTATCGAGCAGACGTAAATAAACATCCGCTGAAAATGGTGGCTCCCAGCCGAGCCCCAAGTCGCGTTTGAGTTCGGGGAACGATTCGATCTGGCAAGGTTTTATGATCTTGTTTACGTCCGGTCTTCCAAGGACCGTAGGACGGGAATGATGTGTCGATAGTATCGCAAGCTGAGCTTCGGAAAGCTCTGGTTTTCTGGGTCTCCATAGAAAACGACGCCATTCCGACGTGTTATTATCCTTCTGGAAATACGTTCCATCGCTGGGACTGGAAAATCGAGGAAACCGAGACGACCCGATGTAGATGCAATGATATTCGAGCAGGAAACGCTGTTTGCCGAGTGTATTACGTTAAGACGCACCTGAGAGTGAACATATTCGATTTCATCATTATTCGAAGCCTGTGTGGAATCTCAAATGACCAGAAGACTTAACGAATCCTATGTAAGAGAATCACGTAGAAAAGAAAAACTATTGGGTACAGAAATTAATTCTCTATCTTCACATTGAAATGTTTATAATTCCAGTTTAAACAGTTTCATAGGAATGAAATACGCAGCTTCCTTTGACATTTAGTTTTACAACTATAAGTGGTTATACAACGAATAAGTTTTCTTTATAAATACGTGGTAGAAGTTCCATATCTAATATATAATAAATTAACGACCCATCAAATTAAATAAAATAAAATAAAAATTCCTCAAAAAAATTCTTCCAAAGTCACTCGCGTCTCAATTATTGTATTTCCCATCCACTTAGTGCCATCGAAACGAAGTCGATGTGTCCGCCTCGGATTTCACGGTGGCAGTTTTGTTAAACGGTGAAAGGAGCGTTTCGAGGGACGATAAGAAACGATCAAACCGGTTAAAAATATGGATTCCCACACTCGGTGCTCGGATACCGTACAGAAGAAACAGTTAGTTGTAGTCGAGAGGGCAACCCGCGGTGAACCGAACAGAAACGCTACCAAGTGCACGCTAGTTTTCGTTAATCGGACGATCTCCGTTGTCGTCACTCGACAAATTTTCTCCCGTCGAAACCCGCAGCGAATCTTGGCAGAAGCGATGGTCGACGTTCGTTTTAGGTGGCCTGGTGCAAAACGTGCCAAAATGATTCTTATAAAGATACATACAAAAAAAAAAGAACGACGAAGATAGGAACGTAGAATTTTTGTGAACCAAAGTCAACAAGTCTCAACTCAGTTGGTCGTAAACCATAGAACCAGAGTAGCCTGTCTACAAAATTATGGTTGTAGGCTACGATTTTCATTTAATTATTTCTATGCTGTCATCCGTTAACGATCGAGGAAATTGAACATACTTTGGTTTAATTTTGCTAGACTTACGATGTCCCATCATAGGGGACGTCCGAGTGCAAAGGGTTAATTAAAAACGACAAATTCTGTCAAACAAGGAGTCGATAAAATTTGTAGTTCGTTTTCACCTACATTCTCACTTACGTAGGTGTCAACAGAGACACATTCCCTCACACACACACGCTCCCTCGGCTCGGTACAACAGATTACGCGAAAATAGGATTAGAAACAGAGGCAAACAAGTCGATGCACGTGCATACTCGCGCTTGGGATGCACGCGCACGCACCTGGAACGGTTGCGAGCGGCTTAATGATTTCTCCGCGGCTGCGCCGAGATTTCATCAGTCTCTGGAGTTGCCCAATCGAAGCGCCTCCGTGCCGAGCGGAATCGCGTATTTTTCTTTTTTTTTTTTTTAGGAGCAACGGATAAGAGATAGGGGAAAAAACGCTGGCAACGGTTCACCGGAAGCGGTGCGCCGGTAATAATTCGATGAGTTACACTTTTCAGAGCGGATACGTAGCGCATTCTGCCGGAAAACGCGGAGATACGTGGCGCGGGCTGTTATTCGTTCCAGCTGGTAGCAAGCATTTATTCCGCGCGTTCCGTTCGGTGTGAAAACACAAACATCCGGTTCGCGATGGATCCGTGGCGGAGAACTTGGACGATTGCAGAAAACAGTGGAAAGAAGTATCGGGATTTCTAACCGAGACCTTCGAGTTGCAACAAATTGAATAGCACAAAAAGATTCTTCGTGAAGAAATACACATACGTGCCGAGTCTCGTGTTGATTGGTCAAACAGTTTCGAAGCTTTATCGATCATATATAAATAGATTGGGCAAGAATGCTACACAGGCTTGTGAAAAAATTTGTGGTTTTTACGGACAGAATGCTCTATTAAAATTTTGATGTAAAAGATGCATCACGCTGTGGTCGACCAATCGCAGAACGATGCGATGAAATTATGCAAATGGTTGAGAAAGCCCACTAACTTTTTCGAATACCCAATGTAAATATATGTATATATAAATTTACAACCTTTATGATTCGATACCGCTCTTCTCGGAGTTCTCACAGATCAAGAAACAAATGCTTCGCGTTTGGAAAGTAAGACGCATCGATAAACAAAAAGTACCAAAGGCGAGAACGTGTGCGAATGTGTGTCAGAGAAACCTTCCATTCATGAGCTCTTAATTTGTGCAACAATCTCCTCGTGGAAGTACGATTTCGTTTTCATACTCGAAGAAGAAGGTAATGGAGAAAACAATGGCGGTGGCTAGAAACGAGATTCCAGATGCTGGAGTCGTGTTTCTGTTTCGATTACTTAGGATCGCTTCGATTAAGATTCCGCGGCCACTTCTCTGACGATAGACAACTTTAAACGTGCACTATAATTATCGAAAGTAAAAGACAGCGAGTCTCGCTTTCGTTGAGACACTTATCGTGCACACGATTCGCTGATAGTTTAATCCAGTGATACCACGAGCACCATAAACCAATAAAAAATGTATCACGTCCCGAGAGGAAGGTTCTAATCAGAACTTATCGGTTTCTGTTTGATAATGTTAGTAAATATCGAATTTGTTGAAATGCTGTTACAAGTTTATGCGAAAGTTAACGTCGATAATAATGTGCTGGCTACTTGCATTTTTAAACCCGCTACTGTCCACTAATATTATTAGAAAAAATATGAAAAATCAAAATACGCGTAACACCGTTTTAAAAATAAGGGATCCTTCGCTTCGCGTTCCCGTTACAAAAATATGAATTTGCGCAAACATTTGCGGTCCAATTATCGTACGAACGATTCGTTTAGCGATCGCGTACACGGAATTTCTAATGAGACTAACAACATGCTAACAACGAAATTCTCGGACAAGGATATTTTCCGCTCTAACGATCGACGATTAACGGCGACAGCGCCAGGAAAAACTGCATCCTGGTTTGCCGTACAGTTTTCGCCACGGAAAAATAGCGAAATGCACGAACGACGAAAGAAAACACCGGCGAGTTGCGTTCTCATGCGTACGAGCAAATTTGAAACGCGCAGCGATCGCGAGCCTGACGTGCCGCGCCAATCGAATATCGCTGGGAATTCCATTCGTCGATAATCATCGACGCGAACGCGATACGACGCCGATTGCCAATCGAAGCGCTAAAACGATACAGCCGATAATTCGCGTGACGCGTTGTCCGGGTGATTAACGAAAACGAATGCAATTAAGTCGCGTCGATTCTTTTCCATTTCAGCGTTAATTAGATGATTCGTTTCGTAATAATAAAATAAGCTGACGTTGGATATCAATAATCGACGCTTGGAAGAGGACGTTCGAAGGGAATGTTAACAGTGTTAACACAGGTGTTTGAATCAGAGGAAGATTAGGATTCGACGAAGACTAGAAGACGATAACGATGAGGCGGAGGTAGAGCAGTGCGTAGAAAAGTTGACTGCCACGCTTCGGTTTTTCATGATTGGGTTAGGGTCAGCTAATAAATATAAAATATCGTAAAATCTATGACATAGGATATGTAATGAAAAAAGAAATAAAAAGACAGTAAGGAAAAGTAGTCTCAAAGCTCGCACTATAAACACACCAAACAAACTAAACGATAATGCTGACCTCTTGTTGAGACACTTGAACGTCTTCCACGATTTCTTGCATGACGATTGAAAATCGAAAGAGGTCAAGAAATACTCTAATGTCAAGTGAATGACAGTTAGACGTCCCCGAGATGTTCCTACCTATGATGATTCATCTTCGAAGAGTTCTTAGACAACAGGATCACTGGAGCAATAACGGTTATCGTAAGTGGAACAAATGTCCAATTGTAGAGCAAACGATGTTGCTTCTAGTTTATGAAAGAAACAAATCGGATCTCTATAGCTCAACACCAACTCTCCGAGACAACAAAGACCAACAGATAGGATCAAAGATCCCTTAATCGCAGTCGTAACGTCAAGATTCGTAAACGACGCAAAACGACTGCCTCGTCTTCTTCGAAAGCTTCTCAAGCAAGAAGACCTCTCGAATCAACTCAAACCTCCCGATTTCACCTGGAGCAATCGCACGCGAACAACCAAAGCCCTCGGAAGTTTTCTACCGTCAATCCTCTAACGAAGATGCACCTCCGAATCCAAGAACTCACCTGAGAGGTCCCTGACGAGCCAGACGCGGACTATAATCGTTCCTCGGAGAATCCTTCGAGCCGATATCCCGGAATGGTCCTGGGTGTCCCAAATGGATCCGCGGTTCGCGAGAGGAGAAAGGTAGCCGTGCACACGGCTCGACAGCAAAGCCTCGACTGATTCAAGAACCGAGCGTGAAGTGACGGTACGCCAGGCCTGGGTTTATGTTTACCTGGTCGTCCGCGAACGGGGCCCGACCGATCCTCGAGCTGCGGATAGAAGGAGAGGAGCGATCCAGGTGCGCCGCGGTGGGGCGGACGGACAGGTAACAGGTGAGAGGGGCAGAAGGTGGAAGAATGGGTTCTACAACGTTGCCAGGTTGTCCAGGTATCCTCGAATACGGGTTACGTGTACGAGGATGAGTGGAAGCGTCGCGTCGATCTCCAGCGAAGACCGAGATGATAACAGAACCGGTGAACGGACAAAGGAGATGACGAGGTGGCTGGCTGTCACCCTGCTAGCCTGACGCGGGATGTATGGACACGTTCCGATTGGTGTCTGACACTGTCTGAGCATCGATGGCACGGGTGATACGAGCCAACGCGGTGCTACGTTCTTCTGGCGTCGTAAAGTGTTTGGATTGCGAGAGAGGAGACTCGTGGTCAGCGTTGGGCCGAAGTGCTCGGTCTGCCTCGGGGGTACACTTGGACTTTACGAGGGTAGCATTGATAGTTAGGTGTAGGAGTCGCCGGTCCACAGGTGACGATAACATTGTATATCCGTACTATCAGCGATGCGATTGAAAATTACAAGCACCACACTGTCGTAAAGTCCGCGGCCCTTGGAAGAGTTTAAAGCACTTGTGCGCGCGTGTGAGGTTGAACAGTTATGCGTGCCTCGTGGGTACGCTTGGATTTTATGAGACCAGAAATGACGGGTAACTATTGGAGTCACTGTGGTAGCATTGTATATCAATACTATCAGCAATGCGATTGAAAATTACAAGCACTACGCTGTCGTAAATTCCGCGTCTCTTAGAAGAGATTTAAGCACTTGGGCTCGGTGTTAGGCTGAGTTGTTGCGTGTGCCTCGTGGGTATACTTGGATTTTACGAGGGCTATGGTGGGTAGCTGTCGGAGTAGCATTGTATATCAGTGCTATCAGCAACGTGATTGAAAATTACAAGCTCTGTCATAAAGTATCGCGGATGGAAAATATAACGAAGTTAATGTTCGTCTAAGACACTGAATATGCCCGAGGGACTGGTCTGCAGAACCCTAACGCTCATGATCGATTATAGTTGTCAGGTTGGTGCAATCAACGTGATTGAAGATCGCCCCTGTACGTCGCGAAGTGTCTGATTTCGTGTCATATGAGAGAATAAAATTAATCTACAGTAATCTTCAACTTTAAGAGGCTGTGACTGATAGGTAATTGTAGAAGCCACCGTCCATTATGTTCCCATCATAGTGTAGCTACTGCTAGCATTATTATCGTACATTGTAGCCTTTACTGCGTCATCGAGCATTCCATTTAGGAAAGACAATGAACCTCGTTGCGAATGTTAGCCTAAACTTGCAGGTCTTTGATAGATACACTTGGGCCATGAAAGGGTAAGAGCTATGAATGATACCTATAACGATCAATGGGTCTTGTTAGCCTAGTTGTAAATGCATCGGATGTTCGAGTTGTAGGACACTATGTCCCTGAAATTTCTCACGAACCTCTTCGCCAAACTGCAAACTGTGTAACTCCACTGGATCCTGGTGAAATTTATTTTATTTAAGGCAAGATGAATCTTTTATTGGAGTAGAAAGATTTTTAACTCTATATCCCAATGAAATTTATTTTATTTAAAGCGAAATGAATCTTTCACTGGACTAGAAAGATTTTTAACTCTGGATCCTAGTGAACCACTGGATCCTAGTGAAATTTATTTTAATTTATTTCGATCCGGTAGAAAGATTTTGAAAAGAATTCTCTGAGACCAAGCAACCGATGTCCTAAATGACATTGGCGTTACGATGGGGCCAAGGCCACGTCGGCAATACGATCGAGCATTGTAATTTTGACCATGTCCCTTATTCCTGGGAGGAAGTGTTTCAGTTATAGAAGAAGACGAAATCCGTGGTCACTGTTAGCCTAAACTTCGATGCCCGTCACGGACGTACTTGAACCGTAAAAGGTTATCACCGGAACATTGACACCGAAACGCTGAAGCGTTTTGAATCCTTCGAACGATGTCCGTGGTAATATTAAAAATGCGATATATTAATTTGTTTGTCGTGTTATTCGATGAAACGCACCTTGCATTCTTGCGTCGTGTAGGAATACTTGATGGACAGTTGCATTTCTAAGCTTCGAGGTTGTTGTGACTGGTCACGTTCGGACGGATGCATGGAGCCAGCATTTACTGCGTAAACTTACGACTTAGGATTATGGCTCATTATTAGATTCAGAGATACGTGCAATTTAGGCTGCGACCAGCCGTGATTAAGTGCGTACTTGTCGCTGGAAATTGTCGTGTAGGGACCATGGATGATGGAACTTTAAACGACGACCAACAGTGTCTCTTAGTTCCTTATTGCTTATAAAAAATAACGGATGATTGTACAGCTGACGCTTCTTTAAATAATATAATGGCTGACATACTTAACGATCTGTCTCCCAGGAAATCACGTTACATGTAAATAAATAACTGACAGCTTGCAACATTCTTTTCTCGATATTTATAGCAACCGTAAAAGGAGACATTTGATCAAATATAATCACCATTTTTTTCTTCCTGAATAACATTCATCGTAAACAAATCAAAAGAAAGCCCATAACGTACGTCTGAAAAATATCTGAACAACTTCTATTACTCGAATAACACGAGAATCCAAACAAAATTTATGACGAGGACAGAATTCTTTCTAATTTAAAGAAATCTTACACGAACCAATCGATGGAAAATTTTCGTCCAGCGACTACAGGTCGCTAGGTTGAATTAACGTCTAGTAATAACTCGACGAAGACGGCTTTACGAACAGTTTATACCGTTAAACATTTACGACGAATATTAACGACGCCGTCAATCCTCCGGGGCAGTCACAGATTAGAGTTCTCATGCTTTCAGCAAACGGATCGATCCGCTTCCTATTTCGATGAAGCATCATCGTTCCTCGAACAATTCGATTTAATTTCTCCCATCGAGCACGGCTGCAAAAATCCTCATTTCCATGAAAACACCGCTGTCTCGAATCTTGATGAGCAAAACGTCCAGCAGGAAGGCGTCGACTCGATCTCACCCGAGAGAAACTACGACTCCTTTTTGCTTCCTGGTGGCAGCGCGCCGAAGCGGCTTTCCACGTTGCGAATCGTCGCGATGAGTCACTTTACCGATCAGGATTACCAGGAAGTCGACCAACGGTGCCCGTTTTTCGGCCAGGAGTACCATTTCTCTCTGGGAAAACTTTTCGACTCCTCCTAATCGGGTATTCGCGCTAATTAACGCGGCTTCTGTTTCCCGTGGAACATTTTAACTTCCATTCAAGGTAAATCCGGATAGAAATTATGCTGGCGATTTAAACCGTAGAGTTTATTTGGAAACCCACGAAAAAGAAAGTCAACGGTTACCTTCATTTTGTTGACTCGGAGTCTCCAGCAGCAAAAGAAACATCGGTTTAAATGTGAATATACTTTAAAGGCTCCTTTTGCGTTGAAGTCCTCTTCACCGAATATGGTGGAAGCTGAATATCAATTTATGGAAACAGAGAAAGAGTAGACTGAGAAACGTGGAAATTGAACTGAAATTTACTTAACCGGAATGTGCAAGTTATTATTACAATACGTAGAAGTATGATATTAAATATATGCATAAGCTTTGTAGGTTGTGCTGAGTTACTTGTATTAACCAAATAGAATTTATTTTATTTTTGAACAAACTAAAGACGACGTCCTATCAAAAACTATGTTCTTTATTCATTTGGATGCCCAATCAACATTAAAAACGAATAATTCATCATCTCCCAGCAGCGTCTGAACGTAATTTACAAAACTCATGCATACACCTAATATAAGAATATTCGTCGTAAGAATTCAGGTTCGATCGTTACCTATATCAAATCGAACTCACCGACTTAAGGTTTCTAGAGGCAGAAAACGAAGGAAACTAGATACGAACCAGTATCAGCTACGATGCGAATAAAAAGTCTCTCGGAGGGGAAAATGGAGAAAAGAAAAAAGTAGCAAGAGCGGACCGTGGTCAGACGATCCTGAAAAAGGAGGTTCATTTATAACGCGCGGCGAGTAAATAATCAATGTCTGTATTCCTGGGTTTCCAGTCTGTATGCTCAATTAAACTTTCCCAGCTCGAATCAATTTTCCCGCCAGGAAGCGAGCCGCACTCGAACGCAGCAACATCGAGCCATAATCAGCTGACAAAGGAAACTGATTCCGCAATTAAATCGATTCACGGGCGGGCTCTTTGCTCGATAAGAGATCGCCACCGCAGCTGGGATCCGTCTCTTCTTTTTGTTCGTCTTCGTCCTCACAGCAGCGGAGGTAAACGTGGACGCTGACCCTCGAGTCCCTCGTTATTAATCGCGGCTGTGCACACACGGTGAGTCATCGCGGAGAGCGGTACAAAGGTAGCCACGAGATAGAAGGATGATCCGCGAATCGAACCGGTTCGTAGATAAGAGATAACGCCGCGCGCTTCCCGCTGATCGAGAAATCGATCAAGAAACGAACTCGTTGCGATTCCCTCCTTTTTAGTTTTTTCTCCGTTGGAAGTCGCCGCGCTCGGAGCGATTAACTCGCGAACCGGCTTTTCTTTTCCAGCTCTCGGCGTGATCCGCGACAATCGAGAGCCAAACGCAATAAATTCACCGCCACTTAAGTCATAAACGCGAACCTGGGCTCATCTAGCAGCTCTCGAGAAACAGTTCGTTTCCTTTTTTCTCAATTTTTCTCGATGATTCGTTTCGAAACACGGGAGTGAACCAATCAGCGGTTGCGCTCTCGCGGGACTCGTGAAAAATTATTACTGCTATCAGTTGTTCGCGTGATATACAAAAATTGTACATTTTTCTTGTCCTCGTTTCTTAACCATTACACCTGAGTCATTAGCCTCTCCCTTTCGATTAGTTGAGACCTCAAACCGCTGCTCGTATGAGTCAGTCAACGTTAGATTGACGTGAGTCATTCGGGCTTTCGTCAGATTTAGAGAAATCACGCTACTCCGTATCAGAATCGATTTTTATTTGGTGTAAACAATCCTCGTCGTTTACTTGAACTAACAAGTTGCTAATAATTCCACGCTGGAACCTTGATATATCCTCGCGGATATCACTATGGGCTATTTCGAAGGAAATTTCACAAACGGTAATCGATAATTTAATAGATGACCTAGCGCATAGATAATTCAATTATCACTGAAGGACGCGTGGCTGAATATTCAATGAAATTTCTGGAAATGTTGAAAATTTGAAATCTCTTTTAGAACAACATTATCGATACACCGAGAAAAAAGTAAGAAGTAAGAAAATTCAAACTGTTGCACAATTTTAGTGCACCTGGTGCGTATTATTGCTCGTAATCGTCGCGATTAACACGCGAGATTAACGATATTCCTGAATATAATTCTCAAGGAAACGCTACGAAAGTTTCCTTGAATCTATAATTACTCTTCCTCGGCATTGTGTTGACAAGTAGTTACCGGCAAGTTCCTGGTGTTGCGTTCGCGACAAGAACACCTTGCGCATTTGAATGCCGTTACGTAACCGAAGGGAAGGAATTGGTTTAAATAAACAACGCGATAAGTAACTTCGCATCCATGCGCACTGAACCGAGACGTTGCGTCAGGACTGGAAAGCAGTCCACAAACGACACCTACGTGCAAAATCTATCGTAATCCGCGAATCGGGTAGCGTTCGTGGAATCGATACCTCGTTCTGGGCGGGGTCGATATCGATGCCCAATATCGGTGAAACCGTTTCAACGTTTCAGCCATGGATCTGCGCTTTTCCTATCGCGAAAGTTTCGTGGGTACGATACTTGATTCGAAAGCTTCGACTTCCGCCTACGAAGGATTGGAAAAGTATCCACTCGGGAAACAGTTCGGCACGGCATAAATCGAGTTGGCAGTTGCTTCAAAAAGCATCGTTCCGAATAATTTCAACGAGGATTTTTAATATAATCCGATATTCGATATAAATATTCGCTGCGCTTAACATGAATTTTAATGTAAATATATTCACAATACAATAATATTTCTTTTAATGGAAATTTATTAATTTTGACAGGAATCTTTGTATTTAATATAATCCGATAGGCCTGATGCAACTCTTCTGTTCAAACTCCAAAAAAATCTGCAAATTATACTACAAATTTCCAAATAATAATACTGGCTACTGATTTCTTTTTATTTGGAAATTTGTAGTATAATTTGCAGATTTGATTAAATACAAAGATTCCTATCAAAATTAATACATTCCCATTCAAAGAAATATTATTACATCATTATTATACTTGAATTAAAATTCATGTTCAGCGGAGCGAATATTTATGTCGAATATCAGATTATATTATTTATAATAAAGTGCTTCTACTGTATACTTCTACCGAGTACAAGAGTATCTACCGAAGTCTCCTGAAATGAAAGTATGCTGAAAGGCGACACACGCCCCCGCAGCCTTCGTGACCGCATCTCATAATAATCCATAAACGAGTCGAAAAACAATACCCGTCGTCTACAAACAGAAGATTTCTATCGTTTAGCCGAGAGTCTCGTTCCAGTCTGAAAACGTCAACCTCGTTCCAGCGACACCCGTCCCGTAATTCATCGAGTGCGGTTACCCACTAACCTTAACCGAGCGAACAACGATAATAATGGCGGGGCCGATAATAGGTCAGCGTCGGAGAAAGTTTTCGGCGCGTCGTGTCGGTCCGTTATATACCAGGAAGACGAAGCGGGTCCGAAAAGAGCGGCTCCGCTGCGCCGAGCCGACGCCCATCTTCTCACGATCTCGCGATCTAGGTCGATCGTCGCCGCGATCTATCCTGGCTCCTCGGCGTTATGTGCTCGGGGAATTAGCGTTTACACTTTGTTAACTTTTCGTGGAAGCTCGTACATCGTTTCGGGGTCAAAATTCGCCCTACTTCCGCGTATATTCCTCACGTTCACAGTCTGTCGCACGGCAGCGGTATCTTTGTCGAAAATTCATCCGCTCCTGTACAAATTTATGTAAAGTACAGGAATTGTATTACACGGTTCCTTGATAACGCGAACGACAATTAATGTAGAATACTCGGTGCAACAAGGTTGGTATAATTCAAAGTGACAGGTAATAGAGAACGATTCTTCGTGAAAAAGTGAGTCGAAGGTGCGAAAAGAAATTTTTCGCGCGATCCTCGGTTACTGAGAAACTGACGCCCCGCAAACGCGTGAATATTCGGACTACATTTCCTCTGAAACGGAGGTCTGTGCGAAAAAATTCCATTTCACCTTTTCGACGTATTTTTTCACGAAGAATAATATTCTATTGGGTTATATTTGGAAGTGACGCCCATCTTCCGAGATAGAAGCCTGTAAACGTTTCTATCGGCTCCGTGTTAAATAGTACTACTCGGTCACTGTTTATCGTTTCAATTGAAGTTATGGCATCGAGTACAGCGTAAGACACTCTCGCGGTATACCACGAATTACGTTTCGCACGATCGCGGTACAACGAATTGCGCTTGGCACATCCCGTTAGCTCGGCAATCGGCCGAACGGTCCGACGCCGACGTTCCGCGTAACGATCCAGGGAGGCGGTCACCGATTTCTTTCCCTCTTAATTGCGATTAATCGTGGCCCGTTGCACGGTTTCGAGCACAAAAGCATTTTTCCGCGAAGCCCGTCGACAGTTTCCGCGACGAGCTAATTGCTGACACCTGTTCTAATTGCTCCGAACAATCGGTCGCGGTCGCGACAACGATCGCCATTCTAAACCGAGGCTGCGCGATGCCCCTTTTCGGTGAGTTTGCTGGGAAAACGCAAACGTTCGAATATGCCAATATGCTATCGACGCATTTTAGAGTTTGTAGACAACTTGCGCGAGAGTGCATATGGTCATACGTGCATGTAATTATATTTATACATGCTTATGTCGAAGTATGGAGTAGATATAATAATAAATTTTAAGCATAGGGAAGATAAAGTATTATTTATCGTATGAAATATGACGAGAGGTCCTGAAGAAGTTAACTTCAATTTTCGAGTTCTCGTTATCATTACGTGACATTCTTAAATGAGACCAGTTCGATCACCCTAAAAATGATATTTGCCTTCTAATATAATTTATAATAATGACTATCGAAGTGGCTTGGCATGCTTGCCATCACTTTGTGCTTTATAATTTTTTTAAACAAATTCATCGACGTAATGCTTTCTCCGAATCATCGCACGAAACATTCATCTAGCAGACGAGGGTATTTTTCGATACCGTGGAACAGATAGTTCCACGCTCGATTTCAATAAAAGCTCGATTTAATATTCGAACGTGGACGCGCGGCGGGTTTAAAGCGAAGCTTCGAAATTCCGTTTCCACCGCTAGAAAACGAGACTCCCGGGGCAAAATAGAAAATAAAACCACCGCGATATAAATACGCCACGCAAAGTGAAACGTGCATTCGGTTTCCCATTAGCCGTCGCGCACGTACGTGTCGTCCGTTGCGTTCCTTTATCCGCACATCGCCGGATCTCACGAGATCGTTAATTACGAACACTTGCTCCAATTACTTGGGACAGTCGTGACTAACTAAAACTCGTACCGTTAGACGTTCCCGGATCGTCGCGGGTTCGACGACCGCTAAATATCAACACGGTTTTCCCATCTGGATCAGCGGGAGATCAAATTATTCTTTTTCCAGTTTAATAACAGAGGTGGGTACAGTGGATTCCGGTTAATTGGACTAGTTTGTCCCGAAAAAGTGAATTTCAATAGGCAAAAGCTGAACAACGTAAAAAATAGAGCCAAAAACAATTCATCGAAGACCGTATATGTATATTCGCTTTCGAATATAAACTGTGTTTAAGCGTGGAAACGAAGCTAACAATAAGTAATGTAATTATTTCTTCAGAAATTTATCAAGCGAAATGGGGACATCCTGTGTAAATACAGGACTTCGTTTCCATTTTACAGAAAATATTGTCAGTTTAAAAATAAATTTTCTAGCCTCCCGATTAATCACCAGATCTTACTCGGAAGTGTCATCTAGAGTTACATGAATCATTTTTCAAAGTACGACTCGAAGTGCTTCGAATCTTCTGGTAAAGAGGAAAACTCACGAACATTGACAACAAAGAATGAATTAAAAATGAATTTTTCATTTACCTTATTGAAACAGATCCACACGTTTGTATAACTCACCTGAACAAAGCAAAATCGTACGATTCGTTTGAGACAGATATCGATAGAATCTCGAAAATAAAACCTCGCCCAACCTCGACGATCATCCTTTATCTTCGACAACGAGAAAAGCCTCGAGGCCGCGAAACCTCGAAAAACGCGAAACTTTTCCAAACGACACGCAACTTCCATTCACCGACGAACGTTTCGATAAATTGCGAAAAAAAAAAATAACAAAGGAAGTTGTACGGCCGGGATCGAAGAGTCCTTCGGCTGAGAAATCCTGAAATCACTCACGGCTACGATCGCACCGATTTCCCTGCGATCTCGCGCTCGTCGGAGCCCGCGCAGGACTTTTCTTTCGCTCTCGGCGTCCCTCGTGTTCCGCGCGGAGATATCTGATGGGAAAGGCTTGTTCGGATTACGCGATGCGGACGCGATAATGATGATTACCACGTCACGGTCGTCCGGAGGACTACGGGCGATTTTTCTCGCCGCCGTGAAATTCTACACCGGCGCAATTACGGTATAAATCAATCGCTTTCACGTAGGGAATTAATAGCGGCGAGCGGGTAACGGAATTGCAGGATCGTTGCGCGTGTTGACCACTGACCAATGCGATTCGCACGTTGCAGGAAAGTTTGCAGTTTCCACGAAACGGTCGTTAGACGAAAATGATACGCGTGATTTCAGTAATTTACGTGTAACAAATTTTCTGTCGTTATATTCAGAGTCGTCGATACGTAAAGAATAAATTTCATTTTACATTTTCGATTCAATTTTTTACGTAGAATCACCCCCTATTCGCTTGTACCGCCAGTTACGAGACACCCTGTATAATCTCGGGGAAAATTCACTTGCGAGTTCAGGAGGATACATTTTTTGCTCGTTTTTTAAATCAGTAATTGAATCATTTTTATTGCTTCGAATAGGAAATCCGTTGTAGCTCTTTTCAGGTTACACACTGTTCGATTATCGAATTTGCATATTTATTGTATAATCGTATGCGAGAGTCACGACGTGGTTTTAAATGGCAAGACTCGAACCAAGAATGAACATAGCAGTAATACGAAAGGTGGAAAATATAGGAAGGATTACAAATGTATGGTTGTATGAAACGGTTATTCACGCCCCATAAATGCCCGCTGGGGGTCGACGCACCCCCCCGAAAATCCCCTTGAACATAGTATATCACATAGTATATCGGCTGACGGGGCTAACACGACGCTTTCGATGTTTTTCTCCCGTCGTCGCGACGCAGGAGAGCGACGGTGGTTGCGATGGTAGCGACGCCGAGATGATCGGTAACGGGAGACGCGGAGGCGGAACGGAAAGGAATCGCGATATGGAGGAGGATGAGGACGAAGGAAGGGAGGAAAGGAGCTCGGAGGGTGGAGGTGGTGGAGGTTTCGGTGGTTGGAGGTCCCATTTGCTCGGTGGGCTGACGCAACGTGTCAAATCCTGGTACTGGGGCGCCAGGCCCCTCGTAAGTTTTATAATCAAAACGAAACCACAAAAACACACAGATCTACCATGCACCAGATACTTTTCGTTCTCTCTCACGATTTCTGTTTACCCTTTTTTGTTTGTTGCGAGCCGTTCCCGCGAACGCGTTCGACGCACTCTCGCGACGACACTTCGAATCGAAACGGATGGAAGAATGTTTACAGTCGGTCCCATCGATGTTCGCACCCTCTATGTTTATTGAAGAAGCACGACTAAATTAGATAACAGTTTTGATATTACCACACGAATTTTTCATTATAAATATGTATATGGATAAGCTTGTACGTGCATTTATTTACACAGGATGTCCCAGAATTAGTGTAAGTACCGACAGATGAAGGTAGTTGAGACGATTCTGAATCATTGTCTTCTTTGCGAAAATGTCGGATGACGCTTCGTTTTTGAATTATTAACGAAAAATCACGGACCAATCGCAGCGCCCGAGTAGCGCGCGCTCAGCTATCGAGACAGCTTCTCGCGACCAAGCGCGATAATTTAAAACTGAAGCGCCACTCGACATTTTTGCAAAGGAAATTGTTGTTCGGAATCGTCTCAGCTACCCCCACCCACCCCATTCCCGGTTCTTACACTAATTCTGGAACACCCTGTATATACATCAGCATATTTATACAAACATACTCTTGGAAACGTCATTCCTAGCATTTAATTTAACCAAATTTCTTCGACAGGCATAGAGGATACGAATGTTTATAGGACCGACTGTACATATGTCTGATTAACTAATAGCTCCAGTTTTAATCGAACAGTTCATTGCGCAAATCGATTAACTCCGTAAAACAAAAAGTCGAAAATGCGATGAAACGGTCTCTGAAATAAATTATACATTATTCAATGGCCAAACGAATTTTGTCGTTTAATGGTGTTAATCTTTGTCATTCGGGAAAGTTATTATAAATATAACAAGTTGTATGCAAAGCGCTTTGACGTTTAAATTTAAGATTTTCCAAAAAGTAGAGTTAATCGATTGGTGCAGCGAACGGGTCGACCATCATCGAAATATTCGGTGGAAATTTCGTCGTAATTAAACGTCTATCCTTTAGCGAGACATTGAAAATTAAATTGCAAATTAAATTGCAAATTAAATTGAAAATTGTAAATAGACGCGGATTCGATACTCTTGTAAGATTGTCGGAACTGGAAGTATTTATCGCGTGAAACTGCGTCCAGGCACTCGGTCCTGCCAACGGAACTTGTGGTCGGGAGTGTCCCAAACGTTCGAAAGATAATTAAACCCGATAACGAACCCTTTATTTCATCGTTAGTATCATCTCCCTAGATCCAACGATAGATCCAACGATAGATTCAACGATAGACTAAACTTAGACTAGTTTAACGTCTAGTATATAGCCCTTCATCGGAAGTTTTCAGAAAATGGTAGTAAAGTGTAGTAACGATAGTTAGACGATATAGGAGATAGATTGTAAGTGTCTCTAACGATGTTTTAGTTCACGACAGATAGAAGGGAAACTTCCGGCAGAATCGTGCGAGACACGTCGGAGCTGAGCGCAGCTCAAGAGTTTTGGTCCTCCTTGATCTCACGTTCGTCGTGGCTGCGTGAAATTTTTCGCTTCTGCGAAGAATGCATCGATCGTTGACCTGACCCTTTATAGGGCGGAAATCCCTGAGCATTTATTTTTCAATTTCTTTTATTAAACGAAAAAAAAATAAGTACGAGTTCAGAAACTTAGTAATACGAAGTTCCCGCCCCCTCCTCAGTGGTAACGATAATTACCAGCGACCTACAAAGGGTTAATTCGAAAGCAGAGAAATTCGAAAGCGAAACATTCAAGGAAGAACGATTCGCTTTTCTGTCGAAAATGAATTGTTTTAGTCTCGACCTGCCACGAACAAATCACCGCCAATTTTCAAGTCTACTCGAAGCGCTTAACCGATGCATTCTTCGAGAATCACGGAAAAGTTTCCCTGCCGGAGTGCGTGGACGGGTAAACGACGAGCACTCGATGCGAGATCGAAAGCATTTATCCAGTCTCGAGCCATCGGAAGCGATCATCCCCTTTGGCATGAAGTTTCACCCAATTTAGATCCCTTTCTTTTACTGCTCTGTCTTTTCACTTCTCTCTTCTCACACTCTCTGCTCTCTCTTTCTCTCTCTCTCTCACTTATTCTCACCAAGATCAATTTCCTTTTTGCTCTTAGAGCTAGCGAATATTAGTCGAAATAGCGATAGGTGTTGTACGTGTTTTTTCTTAGATGTCTTGCACATGCTACTTTTTTCGATTTGTCCTTACTACTATTTCAAGCACGACTACTGCATACCGCGAATGTAATCGTATACACGACCGTACTTGTTGCTCGCACTTGGCTCGTACGGCCGTATATATAATTATAGGCGCGTGTGCATATATCAAAGTATATTTACATAGATGTCTTGGCATGCACGATCACTTTACTCACATCGATAAACAGGATATAGCGATTCACGTTCGGGGATCCCTCGTAGAAAACGGTCGATCGAGAGACGAAGAAAAAAAAAAAGAAAAAGACGTTCGACTAGAAACGTTATTAGAGACGGGTGAATCCGATCACGCGATCGTAGATCCCATGTAGATGTCCCGATAGAGTGTCGCGGGTAGTGTACGCAAAAGAAGAACACGCGTAGGAGAAGAAAGTTACGATCGAACCGCTATCGACGACGATAAATCTCCAGAGAAAGTCCCGGCAGAAGTTTTCGCCGAACATGAAAACCCGAGGGACCGCGGAAAATCTGCGAACGAACGATTTTCTAAGGAGCCCTCGTAATTGAACGATGTTGTGCCACGATCGCGGACCAATTATCCGGCTCGATTGCACTTATCAGCTCGCGTCGATCTTAGATCCAGGTGGAAATTACTCTCGTCTCTCGCAGACGAGATTTAGTTTGAATCATTCGAGCAGAGACGAGATACTCGTCGGGGCTTGTTGGTATAGTTACCCGAAGGCTTTGATGATTTTGCAGTCGGGACCATGATGTTTATTTAGTTTATCTTGGGGATCTTCGTGTCAGATATTATCAGAATATATTTCAGGGGCTTGTTTTAGAATGGTGTTCGAAATTTATAAATGTTACTATTGTATTTATTACATTAATTAATAAATTAAAATAAAGAAAGAATGTTCTTTGGTTAATTTAATAAATTCAATTTAAATGAATCTTCGTATTGGACGTTATCCGAATTTATTATAGGGACTTGTTTTAGAATCAATCAATAAATTCAAATAAAGACAGAAAATTCATTTCTATTATTTCATTGAAGAATTTTAAATTGACAGTTGGTTCTGAGACTGCAAAGTCTCGTCTTCTAATACTCGCAAGCAATCGGTATCCCAGACAGTGGGACTTCCGTATCGAATAGCTGCACCGTTTTCAAAAGTTCAGTCAGCGAGTATTGCATTTAAAATCTACCTCCCACAACATATCCAATCCTTCGTAAGTGGCATAACTCGAAAACCTAGCGTCACTTGCGCAGGATCCACCTATCCACCCTCTCTTCATAGCTCCACCAGCATCCCCGCTAACAGAACTTCAAAGCGGTGCATCAATCCGATCTAATAGCCCCGTCCATACTACCTTTCTATTAAAATAAAATAAAATCTCGCCCATCTCTGTATCTCAGGCATCGTTACTCACCCCGAGGCATTTCTTTCGCGAACACACAATTTCCTCTTTTTCGTTTTCGTTCGCCGCCCTCCTAAAAGAAACCCGGACAAAGCGTCATGCACAATTTGGTTTCGTTTCGGCCGTCCGGGCAGGAAGAGAAATTCGCGCGCACTCGCGTGTCACGCCACGCGCGTACGCGAAACACTTTCACCGTTCGCGAATCACGTTTCTCCGCGATATATGTACGCCCGGTTTCGCGACATTAAACTCGGTCTCCGCGCCTGTCGACCGTGACCTACGGATCCCGTCCACGGAAACGCGTCGGTCGGTGATTTAGCGAGGCACGTCGCCGTGATAACGAGCAACTTCGAGACGCAGGACGATTCGCGCGGAACGTTTAACGAGGCCTCGGAACTTCGACCAAGAAATTTAACCAATTTGGCTAGAGAAGTTCAACGAAGACCTTAAGATCCCGAAGTATCCTGGAACTTGTGCGAGAAATTTTGCTAGAATAAAGATAAAAATAAAAAGGTTGAGATTAAGTACCTCGCTCGAGATATTCAGCAATTTCTCCAGGAAGTCTAACGAGTGATAAATTATTACCGACCTTTCGCTCCCCTTGTGGTCTTTTTCTGGGGTGGAAAAAGGAAAGTTTCTTTTGGTAGCGGATCGTGGTCACTGGTTTTTCTTCGAGCCATGTCGAAGTAATTAATTCAAACGAAGGTTTACGAGCTAAGATAAATCGCAACGCTCCCACGTGATTTCTTAGATTCATTTCTATTCTAGGTTATTTCGTTCTATTTCGCTCGAAATTAGTAGCTTTCGATTTCACGCGCAACATTATAGAAGACCAGTACGCGTAGACAGCAGTAAATATGCCTAAAATATCGACTAAAAGCATCCTTGAGATTTCAGTTTCGATTTTCCCATTCCAAAAGAAATATTCCTTTCCCTGTTCAACGAACATCTCGGTAACACGGATCAAAAATGTCCAGTCGACTCGATCGAAAAGTTGAAGAAGAAGCTCGAAATTCCACGAAATAAAAGTCGTTGGAGGGTCGAGGAAACTCGCAGATCGTTTAACGCGTCGACATCCATCACCTCTATTCATCTTTTTTCTCTCGCACGTCACGAGCGACGGGGTCGAATCGGTCGTATTCGACGAAAGGCGATCGTGCGATCGCCGAGCTGGTTAAAGAATCACTCGATACTCGAATTCGCAACGATAATCGCGCGAAAACACCACCACTACCACCACCACAACCACCACCACCACCACCACCACCACCACCACCACTCTGTCCGAGCACCACCAAACACCCAACTGCTACCAGCCTATCAGCAAGCATGACTTAATTTTTTAATATTATACTCTTGCGACCTATATCGATATGTATTGTGATACTTGCGTTTCTACACGATGTTATGTACGATTGCATATAGGTACCGGGAGATGTGCACCGTTGTGGAGAAGCGGAACCCGGTAGGCAAACCAAGTTGGCTGCGGACGGATAACAGAGACTCGGCAACGTTCCCAAAATTTTTAAATAATTGCAAACTTCCTACGGTTTTGCTACACTCCACCGAATACGATCTTCGATCCACGGACGACCATATTTAACCGCTCGAGGACCACGCCCGAGTATACTCGGGCGTTTTACCTGCGAGTTTACCTGCAGAAAAGACCACTCCTATTTATATATTCGGGTGAAAATAAATACGATTTCTGGTACGTAGGAGCGCAGATGACAGATGGGCCTGTGTAAATTCATGTACAGTGTACGCGAGTTGTTTTAATTTTATTTTCACATATTTGTATTGGAATCAATGTTACAAAAATTAATCAGTAGATATCAACTTTCAGTCCCATTTTGAGTCCGAAATGGCTTTTATGAGGGTTATATATGTTCAGTAAATAGAATTCGTTCATAAAAAAAGAATGTATTATTTTTTCCAATTTTTAATTTTTTCATGTTTACTGAAGGGGTTAAATAACATTACGTCGAGTGGGATTTAATATACGTGGTGGATAACCCTCCCCATAAATTCCATCATAAATATCGTAGTAATATTACGCTAGCCCTGGTCGGATCACCAAAAATTCAAAACGAAAACAAAATTTGATCCATATCACAAACTTTCATAAGAAATGAAATACCCGAATCA
This sequence comes from Hylaeus volcanicus, assembly GCF_026283585.1. Classification (NCBI taxonomy): domain Eukaryota; kingdom Metazoa; phylum Arthropoda; class Insecta; order Hymenoptera; family Colletidae; genus Hylaeus; species Hylaeus volcanicus. Next base: position 21,317,410 of record NC_071981.1, read on the forward strand.
AGATTGATTTCTAGCCATCTAATAACGACCGAAAGGATATGCTCGTTCGAGGATCAACTCCGTAAAATTCCAATTTCCCCGAGCAACACCGTTTACAAGTTCTTTAACGTTTACAAAATCTTTAACGTCGATTCTTTATAGAATCGCTCTGTCGCTGCTTCTCGTTCGTGCAAAGCGTCCGTTTAATTAGCGCGAATTAATTAGCGAGTAAGTTCGTCTCGTAACCAACTTCGCGGACTACCAGGACCTCCCTTCGGCTACAGCGTGCACAGGAATTCTTCAGCATCAGCCTCCTTAGCTCTTGTGTGCTGTCATCGTGCTCGCGCACGCGTGCCTAAAGCGACTTTGACAGGCTGCGTGACAGCCACCGTGCCACGGAAATCGGCCCAAATATTTCGTCGTCTCTCGTTTTATCGGTCTTCGATTCTCTAACGTCGCGGAACGCGAAAAATTGAAAACAAATCGAATTCTCGACGATCCCTACCGGTCGCTGAATGTTTTTGGACGATTATTTCAACAATAGTTTCGGAGATAGCCAATTGCAATTGAAACATTAGGGAGCAGTTTCACCCCCTAAATATGAAAATGGGTCGATATAAAAAAGTACGTATATCTTATTCGTTGGTCCTTTAAAACGTATCCAAACAGCTAAAAAGCTTTCCTTGTTAGTTACAGTAACACATTCACTGTCAGTTCGCAGTAAAATTTTCAAAGAATAACAATTTTTAAATTAACTCGTATTCGACTCGTTATTAACGATGCGCTCGAGATCGTATTTCTTATTCCACTAAATATTCAAGATACGAAAATGTTGCTTCTCGATACTTGGCCACTGACGCTTTCATTATCGGTCTGCATCATCCCCAGAAACACTCAGCAACCTTTACGTTTCCTAGTCAAGCATCATCAAATAAGAGAATCAAATAAGAGAATCAAACGTTCCAGTTTAATTGATGTCCGATCTCGTCTTCCGAGACCTTTCTTCGAAAGTTGTTGTTATTAGTCCACAACGACGGTGGCCGTCACGATGCTGGAAAGTCGAGTGGAAGCGAGCCCGGGGTGTTCGATTCCCGCTGGTGAAACATAGCTCTGCCCGTTTCAGGAACTCGCGCACAAGCTCTCGCGGAGCTTCGACATGCAGGAGGCGCAGCTCCTCGAAGAGGGTGGCTCCGGTGGCGGGACCACCGGGGCCGGAGGTGCTGGAGGACCTCCGAGGAGACACCACAGCGCTCAAAGGCTGGCCAGGAGCGAAATGTCCGAGAGAAGGGAGGAGGACGGCGCCCTGGTGGTACCTGATCACCAGGGGAACCTGAGGATCACCGTCAAGAAGACCAAGTCGATTTTGGGCATTGCCATCGAGGGCGGTGCCAACACCAAACATCCACTGCCCAGGATCATCAATATACACGTAAGACGACATGGTAGCGATTAGGTCATCCCATAAATTCGTCCTGAAGACCGTCGATATTTAATAAAAAAAAAGAAAATATTACAGAAATGTGACAGTTACGGTCAAATGACTAGACTGCGAATCTTTATGGAAAAATGTTTGTATACCGTTACAGACACGATTATGTCAGTGGTCGAGGTGTTGATAAAGTGTCATGTGTTCGCAGGATAACGGAGCAGCTTACGAGGCTGGCGGTCTCGAAGTCGGTCAATTGATTCTAGAAGTCGACGGTCACAAAGTCGAAGGTAATTTCCGAACTATCGAGTGAATTTTAACGTCGCGCCTTGAAGAGTGTTTCGTTCAAGCTATCCCATCAAAAAGTTCTTACGTAAAAGAAGTAATAAGAGGACGGTAGACTCGAGAATTTCTCGACGAGAGTAGACTCGAGTCTTCTACGAACAGTTTTCCTACAGAAACCATTCGACATCTCAACAGACTCATAATTTTACTATCAACCCTTTCGGACCCGATGTCCACAATCGAGGACTCGAAATTATAGAAACCATTCGATATCTCAACAGACTCATAACTTTACTATCAACCCTTTCGGACCCGACGTCCACAATCGAGGACTCGAAATTACCACACACGAAACCGGTACGATCGTTTAGGGCTACCGTCCTTATTTCTGCACGCGAAGAAAGACCAGTTTTTCTCGAAAACTGCGCTACGAGAAAAAAAAATAATTCAGGTCTGAAAGGGTTACCGTAAGATATTATTAACAGATTTTAGAGCAAATGCCTAAACTGGGTAAAATCTACGCGGGAATTTACGTTGCTTTTCTTCCTTGATACGAATTAAATTAGATTTTTGAAAAAGCAAAATTTAGAGGTTATCGAGTTATAGTTTTATAGAGTTAACAGGCTCGTGCAATGAACTCGTATAGTCCTCCGTGTCTGACCGTACCTGCAGTTCCAACGTCCCTTGAAACGGTCCCCGACACAGTCCACGAAGAAACCACCCCCGTCTGCGAACAAAGAGAACAGTTTTACCCGAAACGCGTCCATCTTCCGCAGGTCTCCATCATCAGGAAGTAGCAAGACTGATCGCGGAGTCGTTCGCGAGGCGCGACCGAAACGAGATCGAGTTCCTGGTGGTCGAGGCGAAGAAGAGCAACCTGGAGCCGAAGCCCACGGCTCTGATATTCCTGGAGGCGTAGCAGGAATCTCCCACCTCCGAGCCGGAACCACCGTAGCCCGACGTGACCAGAGCTCGGCCGGTGACACGCTCGGAGCGTCGTCAACGCTGAAGCCGCCGAAGAAGCTGACGAGAGCGCGGGAGAAAACAAGCCGACCGGCACGTGACCGAACGTACAAGCTCGCCGAGCGATGCAAAATCATTGCAAGAACAAAGACAAGAACGAGAGCGACCCGCGAAGGCGACCACGACCACCTCGCTCTTCAACTTCTCCGTGCGCTCTCGACGGTCGAGCTCTCGGTCAGGCGCTAATCGAACCTGGCTCTGGTGGTGGGAAACTGTTCACGAGGAAACAGAAAATAAACAAGATGCAGAAGGGTGGGACTACGTTAGCGGCGAGAGGGGCTCGATTAGCGAGTCAATGGGATAATAATTGCACGGTCGTCGACGCCGATGTTGCTGTCCTCGTTGCCGACGTGCCTCTAGGCTAACGGAACCGGTACCGACGCTTCCAGGCTCGGCCGATTCGAGGCCTCGATACGCGACAACCGGGAGACGGAACAGCGCAGAGCAATCCCGAGGGCGCAACGAGGACGGCAAGATGTCATCTTCAAGATGAGACTATCCGTGAAAGACGAACCGAAGTGCTGCGTCGAACGACACCTTCGGTCGAAACTTTCGACTCGAAAGAACGTTGACGAGATACACTTTAAGTGCGATGAAAACGAAGGAGGAAGTTGACTGTGCCAAACTATTAGGGATTGTTTCGTGTATAGTAGTTACGATACTATTAGTCGTAAGGGATCCAAAGAGGACTACGTCCGAACGGGAGACGCGAGGCCAGGTTAAGGTTCCTGGATCCTGGGTGACGATGATGTCGCGTTCGTCCCACGGACACTCCATGAGAATCACGGACACAATCACCAACCGTTTGCGCGCGTTTCGACGTGCTCCGAACCCGGGCACGTCGCCGATACGCGGCACCCGGAGATTCACTGTTGACTATTGCGTTATCGAAGGTACTGGACGTTCGCGTCGATCGGGATTTTTGTTGGCGGAACTTCTCGGCAAGAGGTCTCTGCCGTTAGACGACGCTGGGTGTCGAGACGAGATCGTTCAGGTACGAAGGAGACTCTGCGGGTCATTCAGCGACTCGGTAGAAAATTTTGTTCAAGCGGACTCCTTCTGCTGAGGTTTACGCTTACATTTATTCGGGATTGCTAGTCTTAAGGGGTTACGCCACTCTAGAGGTTGAAGAGAAGGTCTAACTTCGATAATTAATTTTGAGAGTATCGCAAAAGGTATTGGATTTCTTTTTGCAGGGTTTTTTTTTTACCACATATTGGAGCATAAACAAAAATTGTTGTATTATTATTTTAGTACGAAATGGCGGCCACAAAGCGAGTCTCCAAAATTGACTTTTTTTTAAACGCCTTCACTGGAGGACGGTTTGCTGTTTCGGAACCACTCAATTCTTTGAAGTTAGGTGCGTTAAAAACTATCGTCCCACCTTTTGCTTGTTAGCTTAGTGGCGAAACTATGAACTAACGCTAAAAGTACAATAAGTGGAATCAGAAATGTATACAAGTCGAAACGTGTTGAGTTGTTGACACTGTTGTCGGCAGCTTGAATTTTATTTTTATTTTATAATCGTGTCCCTCGAGTATCAACGATGTCTCGAGAATTCTTTAAAATATACTCGACGTTGAATACAGTTTCAAGTTGAAACTATTTCAACCCCAGGAGGAACGGTGGCCGACGAAAGTCCCGATCGGCTCGTTCCCGCGACTAATACAGACTTATTATGGGAATTGTTGAGGCTTAACAAAGTATATTATATATACATATATATTATATGATAATATTATCGACTATCGTAGTGGAATTGCAACTCGTACCTATCCGGAGGTGCTCGAGCGCGCGCGAATTAATCCACTCGCTTGACAATGTGTGCGCGCAAGAGCGTCGCGAGAAGAGTAAAAAGATAAAAAAAAAAAAAGAAGTAAACTTATAAAATATGCGATATTTTCAAACAGTTAATAAAGCATAGAGACATCGCGTACTTAGCAACGGGCTTGACGTCACTTCGAGTTCGAGCTGTCGAGACGAAATATCGATTCGAAAGGTCGACGAGGAAAACGAGCAACGATTCAGCGAGAGGCATCAGCGATTCGAAAATTCACGTCAACTCGTATCACGATTTTATTTCGATTTCCAGTCGCTTTGGTAAACTTTTGTAATTCGCTACGACGGAATTCGAAAGCGAACGATATTATCCTGGACTTTTATTTGGCCCAGTTTGGTCGACAACGCGTTAAGAAAATGAAAAGTCAGTTAATCGAATCAGCTAAACCATTCCGGAGGAACTATTTCGTACGAAACAACGTGTTATTTTGTTAAGACTCCTGCAAAATTATATTTGTTATATATTGTCCACGAAGAATCTAGAGATTGATTTATTATGAATAATGATTTGTCGAAAACGAAAGGTAATATTGTCGAAAAAAATCTGATATTCGAAATATTGTCAGTTTCGTTGTTATCAAAGGAAACCGAGAACGTTTCCTCGTCGTTTCGCTCTTGTCGCGATCGAATCGAACGCATCCCGCTCGAGGAAGAATAATCACCGAAGAAAAACGGAAGCTTCCGGCGCGCCGTCGCGGAGAAGACATATTCGAAACTGTGTGATTAGGCGTTTGCACGATGCGTTGTGGTAAATGTGCCAAAAACAGACGACGAAAGCAGAACAAACTAATGGCCAGCGATTCGAAGAATCGTCTCGGAGGAAGACTGTCTCGCCAGACAAGAGACAAAACAAAAGAAGAGGAAGAAGAAGACGCGAATAGAGACGAGAAAAATGATCTCGTTGCACCAGCGTTGTTTTCATCGATGTTATTTCGTAGCGTTGCTGTCGTAAACAGGTCGCAACCCGACACGTCGTGGAACTTCCGAAAAAGGAAAATCGAACGGATATAAATCGATATAAATCGATAGTAACTAGCTGCTTCTCGGCTGAAAAACAAAATTAATATACCTCGTGCTAGTATCTCTTCCTTTTTTTTCTTGTCCAAAAGCTACGTTTTCTAAAAAGCATCCACGTTCGTTCGCCGGTCCCAGCAAGAAGATTAGAGGAACAAACGGTGGAAAGACGACGAAGTAGAGACTGGGACGCGAACAGAGAAACGGAGAAGATATTTTTGTAAAAGCCTTCGATGTACCGCAATCACAGGAACGATTCGAAGATCTCAGCTAACATATCCGACAATGCCTTACCGCTTCGAACGGTAGAACACTTTTTGGGAAAGCGTCGCGAGTTATCGAGCCTGCCGGAGAGAAGTGTTCGACCGAACTTCCGATTGGTCGACGCACCTGGAAACGGTACGATGCGAGAACTGACCAGACGTGACCCCGAGAAATTTCAAATTTCAAATTTGTCGTTTTTGGTGACTATTTTCAATTGGTGTGTCGAATGGACGAAACGATCTTGATTGAATATTAGGAAACGAGGAAAGAAAGTTTGTAATAGTCGATGGAATTTTATTTAAGGAATCAATTCATTCTTGCTTAGTTAATAGAAAGGACATATAAAAGATCTTATAGAAGTACACCTCTATCGTGGTTGATTTGACTACTAGGTCGTACATATTCATATACGATTATACAATTTGCGAAATGGTACAATGAACTTTACTTTCATACTGAAAATGCCGATTTAAAGGATCGTCAGGACTATTCCTCCTTTATCTTCATATTCAGTTTCGTTCCCATCGTCAAATATACACACCTCGGTTTTTCGAAGCAAAATTTCAAAAAGGAATACAGTTCTACTCCACGCTTTCCACGATTTCGTCCATTCGATCGCGCCAAACTACGTCGTATACGGAACGAAAAAGGAAGACCTAAACTGCCAAAAAATTACGATTAGAGTCAGAGACCAGTATCTCCGTCGTCTCGCACGGTGCACGTTTCACGGTTGCCGATGTTTCCTATCCTGTCGAAACAAGAACAGCGAAAATAAATTTCTCGGTAGCTAGTTTTTCCACTCAGGTTCTCAGCTTGCAGACGGAAGTTCCGGCCGTTTACGAGCGTTAGCTGTCGATCGATTGCTTTCCAATTCTCGAGGAACGCGAGCACAACAAGAAAGGAAACACGATCGAAGAACCTCTATTTCCCCTGGCAGCGTCGAGTTGGGCAATGCGCGAATCAACGAGTAATCGATAATTTAACTAATAACAAAACGGCGAGCGAATGTATCTGTTTAAAGTGGAATCACGAAGGATTGAACATAGAGGCACAGAATTAATTTCTACGAATTAATTTCCGACTACCAGTCGGAAACTCGAGAAAATTTCGCACGTTTCTGACGAACGTGTTAAATAATTCATGGAAATTGAGATTCCCAGTACGGTGATTATCGATTAATCCTACAATAACGAGCGATAATTACGATCTATCTCGAAGTAACCACTGCCCAACTCCGGCGTCGATTCGTCGACGTCGTTCGAACGAGTCCGCCGCGAAAGATGAAAGCGTCTCGCGTCCGTGAGCGCCGGACGCGCGTGTCTCGACAAAGCGAACAGATGAAAAACGCGATGCCCGATTTCTACATGAAAATTGTACGATTAAGTCGGTAAACGACCGGCCACCTTTCTCTGAGAAAAGCGACGTCGAGCCGTTTCCTTTGGGGAAAATCGGTTCTCCGATCTTCTTCGCGCGCAGACCGCGCGACTTCGTTTCGCCGCCGTTCGAAACAATTTCTGAATCACGGAAATCGACCCTCTTCGACCCTTTAACGAACTTCCTCGAGTTGTTTAAAGAACTGGACGCCGGCGTTCGAAGCACGGCTCGACGCCTCGAAGAGGAACCAACCAGTCGCGATAGATCAGTAGGTGTTCCGATAGAGTGTTTACAATAGATCAGGCGTGTCGTACGCGAACCCGACGTTAGCGTCCGTAGATTTTAGCTCCCGCAGATGGCGAACTGTCGCGGCTCGTAGGCGCGCGACAGGGACAGAGAGTAAACCTAGCAAAGTGATTTATTTTTTCAAAGAGAGAAAGAGACAAAACCGAGATCACGGACTCGTACTCATAAACCTGTTCGGCTTTCGCACGTTCACCATCCGCAAACTTGCTTTTTCTCGATCGACCGCGGGCGCAGAGCGCGGACTGAAATCGGACTCCGTCGATCGAAAGCGATTCGGAGAGCCGATGAAAGGCGACCGGATCCTCCAGAATGTCGGAAAGAAACGGAAAGGAGGTTCGGAGAGGGAGGATAACGGGCAGAAGTAGACAGAGATGGGCACAATCTTTATCTAAATAAAAATTTTAAATATCGAATAAAGATGAAAAATTGTTATCTCTTACTCGTCGAATAAAGGTATGGAATCATACAATGGGATCGTACTATGTCTGTAACAAATAAGGAAGTATTGTTCGCCATGGAAAGGAATCGATTAATAGACTACCGGTCGAGGAGTCTGAATTTTTTATTTTATATAGTTTTCAGGAGGAACTTTTCCGTTCTCGAAAATAAGATACGCGTTATTTTGTCCGCTTTGAAAGAGAAACTAGAACGTTCGAATGAAGAAAGAGGATAGAAAAAGCTGCTGCGCCCACGGTGACTCAACTGGAGAATAAAACGCGCGCGAATTTCTTGCTTAAGCTTCGTTTACGCTAGGACTGGGGCATCTCGAATTTTTCTTCGAGGATTCGAACACCCGAACGATTCAAATATTCGATGATGGCACTCGATCGAATTCCAATTCTTAACTGTTCGCCAATTTGTAATTCGCGTACTTGACTACTCCGATACTATTCGAACTAAATGTTGAAACACGTAGCTATTCGAAAACTCGACTATTCGAACGGTCCCAGCCCTGTAATAGTTCACGCCCTCGTAACCGAGCCGGGACAACGCGCGAAACCGTCGCCGAAGAAATGCCAACGGACAAGGGACGTTTCGCGGGACGAGGATCGAGCGTAAACGCGAAAAACCGATCCGAGTGTCGCCGAGACGAATCGCTAACCGAATTGTGAAGCAGTTGCAACTGTACTCGTAACGTTTCAAGGAGCACTGTACATAAGCGAGACACTCGTTCATACGCATTTCATAGGTCACCCTCCCCCCCCCCCCTTTTTGCAGCCGATTTTCGTACACCTTAGCGACACGTACACGAAACACGTACATACACACACGCAATTAGCACACGTGTGAATGAGTGAATTAATATCTGTACTCGGACGGCGATCTACGTCGAGTCCAAATTATCGAAATATCTAACGACTACTCGAAATAGTAAATTTCGAAAATTTCGACTCGACGTAATTCGTCCGTGCAGATGTGCTCATCGTCGTGGAACGAAGGCAGAAGGAAATCGCTATCGAGGTCCGTCGAGGCGTCTTTGGATCGATGCCATGGCAATCGAAGGCACGCGTGCCTTGGATCGCTTCGACACTTTGAGCTGTTCGTTATTGTACACGTACAGGAACCATGGGGTGCGGAGAAAATTTGTGTTACTTCATTTTATCAGGACAAATGAACGCGATTGTTCGTACAAACGATCGCTGGTGATTTTCTTTGACCAGAAACTATCCATACGCAAAAATCGAAGGAAAGATTTAACGAGAATCAATATTATTTTTATTTGCTGAGTTAGACTCAACGCCAGCTCGATCATCGCAATGATTTTACGTGCCACTCGTTTTCTTTACACCCTGTACAATCACACAAACAATCCACGCATGTAATATACGTAAGATTACGAGAAAAATGTATCGTTTACGCGTGCAGAGCGCACGGCTGTGTCGTTTAGTTATTGTTAATCGTGGATAATTTAATTGCCCGTTCGATTGTTGTTGCTCATTATTGTTATCGTCATGGTTATTATTATTGGAAGTTACGAGTGTGTAATTATCGTCACCGCAGTTGCGATTATTTTCTTTGCGTGCCGTTGTTACGATTATTATTATTACTGTTATCATCACTACGACGATGGCGATTATTATTGTAATTGAATAAAACGTTCATCACGTAAAAAGAATGCATAGATTTCTTGCCACAAAGCTTTCACAAAGTTTCTTTATCATTTCATTTTAGCGAGGATGTTGATTTCCTTCTTCTAGTCATTAACCGACTTCTAAAATATAATAAAACATAGCCATGAAGCATAGTATCTTAACCTACGACTGCAGAACAATACTGTGAGACTATTTGAATCCTTTACTTCATTTTTACGTATATTTTTATTGTAATACAATGAATTTTTATTAATTAAATAAAATAGCATTCAAATTTCCCGCGTGAAATTGGTGTCGTCGTCTAGCGGTGAATAACTGAACTATTTTCGGAGTATGATCTGTCAATGGTAAATGTAGCCATTTGTTTATTTTAATCGAAAAATTAAGAGTGCAGGGCTAAAAAATGATTCTCATTCATATTTTAATATTGCAATGATTGTCCACCTATTTGTTTTTAAATATATAAAAAAAAACTCAAGACTACCTCTGTCGCCCTCTATTGGGAGAATGCCCAAGTTTGATGCCGACTAGTTTGGCTTGTTCATTACTAGATGGCGATACAGGTATTCTTAAGTTTTTTTCTTTATACATTCAAAAACAAATAGGTGAACAACTATTGTAATATTAAAATATTAATGAGAATCATTCCTATTGAAATGGCCATTCTGATTTATAGTACAACAGTCAACGACACCCACACTCTTTGACAACCATGTCCTCGTACCCATACTGATAAGTCAGGGTCCCACTGGAGTCCAGATACAGAAGACTCGTAGGCGCGAGCATGGTCGGGACGCAGCAGGCCCTTCCAACCGGTTTCCCGGCACTTTCAACCCCCTGAAGTGCCCCATGCACCAGCGTCTGGACGATCGCGTGTTTAGTTGGACTCAGGTGGTCCCCAAACGGATAGAAACACTTGCCAGCGCACTGATAAGCTTCGTAGCCAGGTGGTGCGACGATCCACTCGTCGTACGCGATCAGCGAGAAGTCCACGTACAAAGACCTCCGTCTGCACGAGTTCCTGCGTCTCCTGCGAGAACCATCCTCCTCCACCTGGTCCTCCTCCGGAACGGAACGCCGCGGACGGTTTCTCTTCGTCTTGCTGTAGCTCAGCAATAAAATAGGACTATCTCCGCACGGACGGTATCCCACCCTCCCGTACACACGGAGCTTCACCATCTTTCCATCCCTCGTGGCCACGCCGGAAGTGACGTTGAACGCTCTCCAGCTGTCGTCTCGTCTCGACTTGCAACTCAGAGGTTTGTTCATTCGGTCCAGTCGCACTCGGAGGATCGCTCCAGCGACTCCTAGCAGTTCGGCCGCTTCCAGGACCTCGTCAGGTTCAGCCGGAGGCACGGAGAACACTAGAATCCTGGCACCGTCGCTGGTTGGAATGGACACCTGGATCGGACGGAGAGCTCTGACTATGTCCACGTCCGATCTCCGATGGTACAGCTCCAGCATGTATCTGGACACCACTCCGCGATGCCTCCTGTCGATGATTCTTCTATTGGTCCTGTTGGAAAACCGATAAGGCACCGAGGGAGAGACCGGAATGGAGAGGTCGAACTGTATGGACGCCTTCGCGTGCACCGCAGATGTTCGCCAGGAGAACGAGCCCGTCCTCCACAAACAGTAAACGCTGATTGTCCCAACGACGAGCAGCGTGATATATCGAGAGGCGCTCATGATAAAGAATTCGAATATCGAGGTAACCAGGGATCTAGGTCGCAGGAGCAAGAAAAAGTCGCATTGTTCGGACACCTTTTCTCGACCCGAAGTCGATTGGATTTCGCATGAGACTGCAAAGGAATCCTTGGTCGGACCGAGCGAAAGCTGAAGGACCGCTTTTAAATAGCCTGCCGATGGAGAGCGGGGATTCGAAATTGCCGCTGGAATATGCTGTTATCACTGGCAGACCGCCACTCGACGCTATCTGACAGGTTGCATCGTTCTCCAAGGGCGCTTGCTGACCATATGCCAAGTCAGATTTGTTACCCTTTTCCATTAGTGATAAGCACTTATTTTTGTAAACATTTGTTTCGGTAAAGAGAGAACACAGAGGAACGAGATACATTAAGGGCCTATCTTGGATTAGGAGGTCTAGAGAAAGCGGTTTTTCGTGACTTTTTTCAGGATGGAAGAAAATTTGGAACGTTTTTCTCTCGTAGCTGAGTTCTGTCACAAGTTTTTGATTAGGAAATTTAGGAATTTAGAAATGTGGAACATTCTAATCTGTCACCCTTCGATAATATTCTGGGTAGTAGAAATGGCATTCTTTTGACAGCAGAAATCTCTTAGTAGTGGAAACGATAGTCTCGATGAGTTAAAACTATGAATATTTACATATCTGTAATTAGATAAACCCTGTGTAAAATTATTCTCGGGCGAAACTGGTTTAAAAAAACCGCATGCGTACTCGGAATCAGAATTGATTGGTAATCGAACCCGTAAAACGCCGTGCATAGTTTATTGCGGCGTAAATCCGCAAATGGCAAATGTAAGATTCCGAAATTAATACTGGCTTCGGATAATATACCTAATCTTTTCATTGTCTAAAACTGTTAAGAAATGTTGCATGTTTCCATGGAAACATGAAACGTGCACATTGCAACTATTTCAGTGTGTGGAAGAGTGGACTTGACCAAACATAAACGCCGGATTGACAGAACGAGATTGTTTCGAAGAAACCGGGTGTGACAATTGACACTTTGATACGAAATATTTCTCAGTATTTATTGAATGAAATCCAGTGTCACGTGAATTCTACTTTCTGGCTGTTTCACGAAATTAGAAAGGTTTCTTTTGAAAAAATATACGTACCACGTATGCGTGTGTTTGGACTGTTTGTATTGCTTTGTTTATATTTAGGATCTATATTCGATCCAAGTAAACAAACTTGAACCGTGCTTATTACATATTTGGAGAAACCTGTGCCATATTCAAGCAATATGCGATTATAAACATCGCTTACAACATTGAAGTAAGAACGCAAGGGTTCATAGGTTATAAAGATACGTGCGTGCTATCGTGTTGTTGTCGCTATTGACAACAGCCAAACGTCACGAAATTGTTAATGTAAAATACATTGGCTAAACTAAACATGCATTGGCTTCAAGCAGCAAACATACACGAAGAAATGCCGTTGGGTCAAATAAGACAAAATAATTCCATGAATACAAATGACAGTGTGAATCCTAGTACGACTTGCCCTTCACCTCCGAATCATAACATTAATTTACCATTTGGTCATCCATATATTTTGAATAACAACCGTGGTGTACCTCCTTCTTACGAGGAAGCTATAGATCCAAATGGTAAATAACTTTTCTAACAAAAGAATATTGTTATTACCAAGATACTATGCTACTAATTTACTTTAATTTAGCGACACATGTCTAATTGATATTTTTATTTTTATTTTATAGCTCCTCCACCATCTTATGATACATTGTTTGGTCGTATGAGAGAAGCGCGTAGGGTCTCCAAAGGAGTGTTTGATTTTCTGAAAAATATTATCATCCTGCTTTTAGGAACTAGTAAGCATCGATTATAATTATAATTATAATTGTAATTTAATATATTTGGGAAATGTTCTTCTACTTTATATGTGATCAATTTCAGTTGGATGTACCATTATCATAGGAGTAACACTAGTAATTCCAGTATGTATGATAGTCATAGGAGGAGTTTACCTTAATGATTGCCCACAAGGAGAATATATTCCTATATATTTATTAGTGGGTGGTGCATTCGGTGTTTTTAAACAGTTGTTACATTTGTTGGCAACGGGTGGCCGACATCATGAAGAAGACGAAGAAAGAATACAACAGTCGCATACACAAATGTTAATCAACTGTTTTATGACTGTTTGGTTCATCATAGGTTAGTAATACCGATTCGTATCATCACTGTTATGACAATTATACAATGTATAATGATTCTTTACTGTAATTTGATTCTTACATTTTTTTGTTTCTGTAGGGTCGATGTGGGTGTACAAGGAATACGAACCAAATTATGATCCAGCTCAAGGAAAATATTGTAATAAAACATTGTATTTATTTGCCTTTTGGCAAATCACGTCGTCATACATATTTTTGGGAGTATTAACGGCTGGTGTTTGTAGTGTTGGCTTAGTGACTATCCTTTTTCAAAGGCCATGACTGACCTAATGTGAGAAATCATCATCTTGTTTCAATGCGAGAAATAGTCATTCGATGATTTATTATTTTGGGAACAAAACGACAAGTTAGTTGTTATCTTGGAAGAATAGCTGTGGATACGAATGACGTAACAGGGCACAAAAATTCGTCCACGCTTATGTACCTGAGATAATCGAACAACAATCTGCGAACGAATGGTTTGCACGTGGAATATGCGTTCAAATTTTGTAATTCGATGCTTTGGAATCATTCATAGTAACTTCATGGTTCTTGGTTTTTCAAGATTTTCACGTCGTATTATACTATAGTATGGGTACAAATCGTCTGTTAACATAGCAAATTGGAAGGAAACAATGCTAATCGATTCATGGCTGTAGATATTTCGCAACAGTTGCGAAATTTTGATTAATATTGTGCCAAGGGATAGGAGAGTTGTAGATATTTCATACGATGCGTATGATATGTTTACTTGAGTAGACTCTCAGGATATGTGAAGATTTTAATGCTAGAGTGTTGTCGAACACTATGATACATATAACAAATTCTACCATCGCGAATCTCGATCACGTCTAATGGCAGCTGGTTAACAGGTTCTTACAAGTGAACGATTTACTCACTCGTATAGATAGCTTACCGTTAAAAGACTACATACTATCGCAACACATCCACACACATTTTCTATTCTTTTGTCCTCTCCCGCCGTCCTTTCAAACCTTTCGACTTTCATTGAGCCTTTATGTCAATGTCGTCGAATAACAATTTTATACTCGGTCTAAAGGGTAAACTGCATTAAGCTCTTGGTCTAAAACGAAATGGGTCGCACACGTCGTATACTCGACTACGACACGGTTCCAAACTCCCAAAGTAAATGGCAGGGCAAGAGGTTGAAACACACGCGGCTCTCTAGCATTTCAAATAATATTCAAATGCCAGTATTTATTAGTATTATCTGAGATTACAATTTTTTAACAAACTGTCGATGTCGTGTCCAATTGGTATTTAGACACAGTGGAGGATAACTTAATATAAAGACGATGTATATCGTTTCTTCCACTTTCATACATCTTTATCTACTTTTCAACGAGATTTTTCGTCTTCCTATTAAGTCCAGATCAACAACTGTAAATACTCTAAAACCCCGTTTTTATTTGTTGCCAATTCAATGTAACACGAACATTTTTGTCGATGTTATTTTCAATAAGATCTACGCGTGTTTGTAAAATAAGTCCTTAACATTGTAAAAGTGTGGCATTGGCACATACACACATTTATTACTATAATTTCCGAAATAAATTGCTTAAAACGACACTTCCGTTTCCATCAACCTTTTTTATATTGTACGCTTACTAAAGTTTCCAGAAGCTTAACGAAAGATCGATACAACAACAAAAAAGAGAAGAGGATTCTCTTTTCTTCTTCTCTAAATTCCGTGAGCGCTTTTTTCCAAGAAATTTCAGTCGAGATACTACGTCTTCTCGAATCGGTTCTCGAAAGCATAATTTACATGGCCGTTCGTTTCTACGCGCGTTCGAACTACTTGCGTCCGACCGAATTCTCGTCGCACTACTTGTCCCTGACGGTGTCTACTAGTCGCTGACTATCTGTTACCAATGTTATCCACTTATGACTAACGCTATACGTTTATTGCAAATTTCGGAGAATGCTGATGTAGGAGGGAGCCGATCGACGGAAGAATACGGAGACCACGATGGCCGTTAAAGAAGATGACTACCCAGACTGGGACTGTTGAGAAAGTTGTACGATGATCACCAGAGAATATTCTATAGACGACGACGAAATCTTATTACAAGTTCGCAGCCATTAGCTCGCTATTACTTGCGACGAAGGATTGTTTGAACAGTCTTTCATTACCATGTTTTATCACGTGGAGGTTGCTGCGGGTGGAGACCCGGAGGGAGATAGAAGGAATCAAAGTTCCTTCGATTTCTTAATACTACATATACCATATTCCTCTTGTACACTGTGTAATTGTGACCCGAGCATTTCATTGATAAGTGTATGTACAGCAATCGCTAGAAGTTAAAGCCTCTTCCCATCGTCAAAGGGACATCACCATCTTAAAGGTAAACTCTGCATCTCTCTAAAACTATCCAACTCAAAAGTCATCTCCCCGACTGACGCTTATGTTTAAATTACACAGGAATCAAGAAATTTGACAACGCACGCGTCCATAATCCCCAGCAATGGTTCTCGTCGAACGCATGCATACGTCCATAGCAATCGGAGGGTTAAACGACCTTGTTTGTGCACCCCTCGCGCCTGCGTGTGTTCGGCCAGAGTGCGATGCTAGGGGTGACTTGCAAGGGTCGTTGCAGTGGACAGCATCGATTCGTCGGCTGACGTCATAGCACCGCAGACACGCCAACGTAGATCCGCAACGCGTGTCTCCCGGCGAGATTAGTGTCATGCCGTGGCTCTGACCTGAGTTTTCCGCTGGCATCGGGCGGCCACGGATTTTTTTTTTACTCCCTTCGAGTACCCTCCTGGTGAATCCCATCAGTCTGCCACGGGAATCGCGCGACAGAGCGGCGAATTAATTTAACAGTAAGTACGATAGAAACAAGCGCGAACGAGCCACGGTTTCGCGTAGTCCCAATGAAAATTGTCGCAGATTGGTACAATCGTTTGAACGATCGTTTCGTGGTGATATAAGACGCTCGAGGGAAACGTCGTTGATATTAAAAATAGTGACGAGGCCTTGATTCAGTTCTTGAATTAAAGATTACATTAATTCTCTTACGATATTCTTTGCAATCGAGCAAGGAATATAATATAAATTAAACATGTCTATTGTCTTATTGGCAGCAAGTGGTGGGTGACTTTCAACGTGACCCATTGTACCTGCGCACAGGGTTTTGCGTACGTTTCAATCCGATGGAACGTAACGTGAATTCAGTTTTCAAGCAGCTCAGCACACGATTTCCGCTGACACTTCCTCGCGCGTGTTCAAAGCGTGCATTCCTCGGCAATTTTGCTTTCTCGTATTCTTTTCCCTTCTATCGCGCTACAGTGCTTGGTAATAATAATTTGTTCGATGATATAGATTAAAGAATTTTTTTTTTAAATCGAGAACTTTGGAAGAGATTCCTAAAAGTTTCTCTTTTTATGTACAACATACAGTGACCTGTGTCGAAACTGTGAAAGATTAGCGTTCCCGATAACTCGTAAAATTGAAGAAAATTAAATATTTATAATATATAATATTTTGTCGATGGACTGAATTGTAATTTATCTAAAGGCTAAGAATAATTCGAGTGCAATCATTTGGAATTTAGTAAATTGTTTTTGGGAACGATACACGTATAAAACTGGAAGTGCGATCTACACTCGGGGAAACATGTCACAAGGTAACGCAAAGTTAATTTATTGAAACTGATTGGTATACGATATAAAATTTAATAAAACGCCGAATAGTAATTTTCATTCATAATCCTACCCACTTTTTCTCTTTCGTGAGACAGCATTTTTCCCTCGATCAACTATTTTTATCGCGAACGAATTTCCTGAAGGGAACTAGGAAGATGTGACGCGTAACGCTTCATTGCTGTCCGCTTTATTGCTTGGTTGAAAAATGAATAACGTGCGAGAGAAATTCGGGGTTGAGGAGAGCATAGGTTATTTTAAGATTCAGAGAAGAAGAGGCGATATAAAAGATACTCAATGGGAGAGGATACCATCCGACTACTACTATATCCATTCGAATTGATTAGCAAGTCGATAAAGACTTTAAGGAAAGATTAATTTCTTTCAAGAAATGTAAAAGCTTAGGGATAGTTTGATCTACCTTTAACTGAGGAAGACTTAATAGCGAATTGGAATTTTTTAGTGAACATTGCAACGAAGGATGAGAAGCTCCCAACTCGATCCTTTTTGCTGAAGGAATACATTGTCCACTTCTGATTCTTGAAACTGTAACTCCAGTTTGTTGTTGGATGAATCTAAAAACAAATTAACCTTTTCTTAAACAAAGTGTTGCAGTCGCAGTTGGAAGACTATCTGCCTTACCTGGGTGGTGCAGCGGGAGTCCTCGTGGTCACCGGCATTGCAGCTTACCTTGCGTCGAGACCGAAACCGGAAAAACCGCTGTGGCCGCTCGATGCTCAGTCCGTGTTACTTCCGGTGAGCAGACATCCCTCGTGGCGTTAATTACGGCTTAGCGCTTGAAGTGCTTGAACAGGAAATCGACTAATACGTACATTTTCACCGCGTGGTATATATTTGCAGGGGAGAGCGACGCGGGTTTTTAGTCATTTCTTCTTGGCAACATTATTTGTAACGCTTTGTACTTGCACGCTTCTACAACCGACACCACGATTATCTGAAACCGCTTGCTTTTATCGAGTTCCCGTATACCTCGTCCCGGATCATGTTACGCTGCTCGCCGATCGAACTCTGCGACCTCTCAAGAGGAATACCCCCCAGTGGTGGGGCTGGTTTCTGTGCATTAATCGTAGACAAATCTGTGCAGTCACGGAGACATTACTGTATATCGTTACTTCCTAGTCGTAATCGTGTATTTCATCGATCGCATTCAACCCGACTCTGGCGTAAGCACGCAAATCGCGTGCGTTTGCAATCGGACGATGCGCCGCGTCGCAAATAGCGGAATCCGGTCCCGATCGGTAACGCGATGCGTTGACGATCGCTTCCCCGTGGATCACGCGACGTCAAAGCCCCGCTGTTAATCGATTTCTTTTTTTCCGCGTCTGGCGATTATCCAACAAGTTTGGTGTCCGTCGAGGACGACGCTCGCACCACCAGCTCGGACCACTATATTTAAATATAGTCAAAGATCGCTGTAGAGGATGAACGACGAGCTAGTCTTATGTGCGAGCTACTGATAGCAGCCGCTCCTCTCGGTGGAGCAGCAGCAGCATCGGCATCAGTAGCACCTCTGACAAGCGAAGTGTTCCAAAGGCGAACGTCTCGCGACGCGGCGAAGCGAAATTCTCGCGGGCGCGCAGCCCCCGTCACGTTCGTAACGGACAAAGTGCGTCGCTGGCCCCGACCATCCGGTGAAGGGATAAACGAGCAGGCCCCGTAGACGCTCGTACGGGGCTTCCCACTCTGTGCAGCGTTCGCGGACGATCCGAGATATGTCGTCGAGCTGTTTCGCCCCCGAGCCCATTCGACCACCGATCGATCTCACCGATCAATCCGACACGGTCAAGGTGGAGTGTCTCTCCTGCTTCATCCTCGGTACACCGCGATCATTTCCACCTAACGCGTCGCGTGCTTCCCGCGATCACACGCCACGCGTTCCGTCCTACGTTCCGCAATCTCTCGCGATCATCGATCGCTAATTACGCGCCTAACGAACCGGGCGAAACGTTCTGACGAAATCGCTTTTTCGCGAGTTCGGTACGTTCGAAGGTGCGTGTGGGTGGCCAGACTAGTTGCACAAGCGACTTGGCATCGCCGAGGAAACCGTGACACGTCGTGCCAGGGTGTACAGGGAAATGCGGGAAGCGTTTTACATCCCGAGTTCCGAGTTCTCGCTTCCCGCTCCGAGGGACGGTCCCGCGGGACGTACGATCCACGGCTGTTTCACCTATGCGCACCAATCCCGCTCCAAAACGCACTGGCTATACTTAGATTTGCACTTGGCATTCCGTTACGTAAGCAAGAGAATACACCGGATTTTCACGTGTGCAAAACGTTTTGCAGGGCACCGACCTAATCAGAGTGTCGAGGTTTTATAAGGACAGCAAGGAGGGAAAGTTCGTAAGCTACATTCACGAGGACACGAGAACCCTCTATGACGGTTTCCGCAAAGGCGCCAAAGAGTCCAGTAAGTCCCTTCCTCCCCGCTCTCGTTTCTGTACAAGATTGCCGCAGCTAACAACGCCACGGTGAACCCAGCGTGTGTCGCATACGCGTTTTAAATAAACGAGAGGAGACGGGCTGCACGCCGGCCGAGCGTAATGGACCGTTTGGCAAGTGGCTGGCCCGTGGTCCGCGTTCGAATTGACAAACGCGCTTCGCGAGCGCGGCCGACTAATAAGATCGAGGATTTTCGTCGCAATCCCTCGGTTTTTCCCCGCCTCGGGACGGATTTATCGCGAATTCGGCCGATTCGAGAGCCGCCGATGCAACGACGTTCTTAGTTAATTCGACGCGGTTGTTTATTTTTAACCCGCGGAGGAACCCACGCCGCGACACGGGACACCTGTCATCCTCAGGGACGGTGCGTCAGGTCGAAGCGTTGCGAACGATGTTGCTGCGATATTTTTTTTGCTCGTAAAGGATAGTCTTGTTTTTCTGTTTTTTCTTTTATTTGTTTGACATCGAGTGCCTCGGGTGCTGGGACAGGGGCTGTCTTCACGCTGACATTTGCTCGAGGACCTCGCGGAGTACACGCTTTGTTGTATTTAGTACACGTTTCACTATATCGATGAGTTATATATTAGTTTGTCTGGAAAGTCCGTGTCGATTTTTGGTAGGTGATACACGCCTGTTTATATCGGAATGGTTGAAAACAATTAACATGGGTGCATCCCTTAAAAGGTGGAAAGGTTGTGGAACAAAATTGTATTTATATCATTCAATAAATATGTATCAAAATTCAAATGTACCTTTGAATATTTCTTAAAAATTGGCACGAACTTTCTGGACAACCCAATATTTGTACTTCTGTAAATTGTATACATAAGGCTACCAGTGATAACGTTGTTATGTCGGCACTGTACCGTCGTTTTTATTATACTTAGGGAATTAAATTGTGTAGAATAAAACGATACGCTGATTCGGATTTAGTTAGGTTGGGTTAGGTTGATTTGTGATAGGATTAGGTCTGTACTGATATATCAAAAAAGACGGCACACATCCAAAAACCTCGGTTATTATCAACCATGAAGAACCAGACCGTGAAATCCTCGAACATCTCACTCGGAGATACGGTTTATTTACATTTCGAAACGATATTAATCAACGTTTTAATATAGATTCCAATGTCAATTTTAAATTTAATTTTATGAAAACAATTCGGTAACCAACTGAAATTTTTGATTCCTACAACTATATTCCATTAAAAAAAAGAGGTAATGAAATATTTGATTAATCCAAGGTACTATCTCGTATCCACTTCTTTGTATCCGTACGATTTCAAGGAGGTTCTTCAACGATTTTCGCTAATGAAAGCTCGTGACACGTCACGTGGGCTCGTAAACATTTATCCCGTACGAGCATCTTCAACGGCTCGCGAATCGATATATTTACCACGTTTCGCATCGAAAGATTTACGTCCCGTTGAAAACAAATGTTTCGCAATGGTCTCGTGTATCTCGGTTAACCGCATCACATTTCTGCACCTACGTCTAAAAAAAGCAAACAGTGGAAAGTACGACGACGGTCTTAACACGTGCTCCCAATTGAGACGCGTTTGTCAAAACGTCAATCTTCCCTGACGGGAAAGGGTACGTCTACATCTACGCGTTCGATCTTCTAAAATTAATCGGTTACTTACGATACCTTGAAGTGTTCCAATTTATGAAAGCGTATCAAGGAAATATTCTATGAAGAAGTATTTTCGATGAATTAAATACTATCAAAGCGATGCGTGACATTCTGGGTCCATTTTGTCTGAAGCGATGATAACATTGAAACAACAAACACGTGCTAATAAACGTACCAGATTTCGAAAGTTTATGTCAAACAGTTCGACTCCAAAAAAAAATCACGAACTCCCTCAACTCGATATGTTTATCCATCGCAACTAACATATCTAAGTAGCCTGCGGGTGTTTATGCAAATTCATAGTTGTGCAGATTTCGATACAGAATTCAGATTCAAGCGAAAGCATGTCTTAAGAGTGTAACGCGTATTTTGTTATTAATATTTTATATATTTTTGCATTTATACGTTTTCCAATATTTACGATGAACATGCAAACATCCACAGTGTAAATATAAGCAACGGTTTCAGATAGTACTTTCAAAATACACCACTTATTACACAACCTAAAGAATCACACTGTGCATACAGTACGCTTAACTCTATCGATCCTACCGAGACATACACGTCTCGGTGAATATTTCTGATTGCCTTTGAACAAATTACAAATGAGACATAAAGGAACATACGTGAACAAAAATGAAAAATAATTCGCGCTGGAGCAAATTCTCTCTCCTTATTCAACTACAGAATTGTACCTTTGCACTCGAGGCCTTTTTATCTGGTATCTAACAATAACTCGAGATTCTTTTTTATCATTCTATTGCCATGAATCCTAAGCTTAGATCGACATAGAAGATGAGGTCGCCTTTATCTCGCCGACGATCATTTTATTGGCACTTCGAGTTGCAAAGAAATAAATTATTATTCCTGGTAGATTTGCTGCGTGAAACCTAATGGTGACCGAAAGACGCCTCTCGAGCGCAAAGGGTTACTATAATTAATTTTTAAAAGAGAAACAGAAAAAGGTGGGGTTGAAAGGGTTAAGACTCAATCAGCACCTCGTAGAAGCATAAATCCTCTTTGAACGCGACTAATCGCGTCGTGTTCCCCGTTCGATGGACGATCGATCATCCTTCCGTAAGAAGACGTAACCGTCAACCGGTGAGCTTTTAATCGTTTAATCATCGCGCTCCGTCGCTGCCATAAATATCGTTCGTCGTCCAAGCAACCGACCGCGTCGTTCTCCCTCGATTCCTCCATCTCGGTGTTCTCTGTGCGAAATTTCGTCGCGGTCACGCGTCTCTACCGTTATCCCGTGGCATCCTCTAAGCTCAAGTTGGCAGATCGTGCGTACGCCGGCAATTAACATTCCTTTATACACGGGACGACGCGGCCTTCGGCCGTGGCGCGCTTCCTACTCGTGAAACGGCCACGAAATCATTGGCTCCTCTTCTTGACAACGCAGACAATGGCCCTTGTCTCGGTTGGCGCGACGGACCCACCAAACCGTACCAATGGCTCCATTACAACGAGACCCTGCTCAGGGCGAAGAATTTCGGGTCCGGGTTGGTCTCGCTTGGTCTGCAACCGGGATCCCACACGTTGATAGGTCTCTACAGCCAGAACTGTCCGGAGTGGATCCTCACGGAGCAGGCGTGCTACACGTACTCCCTCGTCGTCGTGCCCCTCTACGACACCCTGGGCCCCGATGCCTGCGCCTTCATCATCAACCAGGCTGAGATCAACCTGGTGGTCTGCGAGAACGACAAGAAGTGCAATTTGCTACTCGACAAGGCACCGAGGTACGTGACGTTTCGTTCAGAGCGAATTCATCCAACTAGACAACGCGACGAACCATCGACTGATGGCCAAAACCCTAGACTTCGAATAAATCTGAAGTTTGCCGATGTGTTTCTCTCATTTCATTCTTTGGAAAATGTTCAACGGATCTTCAGATTTATTCGAAGTCTAGTGTTTTGCCCATCACTGCGACTAACCCAGCCCCCATTTCCCTCGTAGATGCCTGAGGAAGCTGGTGGTGATAAAGGAAACGCGACCAGCGACCATCCAGAGGGCGAAGAACCGAGGCGTCGAGGTGATGAGGTTCGAGGACGTCGAGCGTCTCGGCGCGCAAAAGAACCACCCCGAGGTGCCGCCGAACGTGACCGACCTCTGCACGATATGCTACACTTCCGGTACCACCGGGAACCCGAAGGGCGTAATGCTGACCCACCAGAACGTGATGGCGGGCGTCTGCGCGGTTCTGTTGCAGCTGGGCGAGCACAAGCCCTCGTACAAGGACACGATGATCAGCTTCTTGCCTCTGGCACACATGTTGGAACGGTGCTGCGAGAACGGCATGTACATGGTGGGCGGGTCCGTGGGCTTTTACAGCGGTGACATCAAAACGTTGCCCGAGGATATGAAAGCCTTGAGGCCTACCGTCATGCCAGCGGTACCGAGGCTCTTGAATCGAATGTACGACAAGGTGAGCGCTGCTTGCGACATCCCCGAGTTTCCCAACGTTCCCGACCACCGTGGTTGCTATTCACTGTTTACCGACACTGCGGATGTTTGCGCGTCGGGGAAACGATGGGGCAGGCGGAGGTCGAAGCGAGATTTCAAGCTGGATTCAATGGTGTAAACAACAAAATGTTTGAACGATTCTTTTACATTTTTGAAAAAAAAAAAAGAATCATAAAAATTGTTTCTCTCGATTCGATGAGAAACGCTTAAACTGGACAAATTCGATGCCCATCTTCCTCGATAGTTAAAGTCAGCTTCGTTTCCGCTTGTAGAATGAGACCCGTTTCCAAATGCATACAAGGGAAGGCTCAGAAGTGATACTCACCGATTGTAATGAAATTTGGTAGAGTGATAGATCCATATCTAGAATAAGCGTAATTGTAATATTAGCCGCAGATGGCCAGCCATTTTTGAGAAAAGTTAGTTTAAATATTTCTGTTGTTAACGCAATTTCAAGTGGTATAGGTCAGCTGCATAGTGGCTAGCATGGGCTTTTACTACATATTTAAACTAACTTTTCTTAAAAATGGCTGGCCATCTATTTATTCTATGTAGATATATCTATGTAGATATATGTAGATCTATCACTCTACCAAATTTCATTGCAATCGGTGAGTATCACTTCTGAGCCTTCAACCTACTCAACTGAAAGCTTCACCAATGAATCTCCTCTCTGCACTGCTGTACTGGCGTGCAGAGAAGAGATTCGTTGGTGAAATGGTTCGAGCGAGGTACGAGATTTTTTTAGTTTCACACGGCGAATCGATTCGAAGTCGAATGAAAATGGACTACGCGATCCTGTATCACGTCAAAGTACAGAGTACTCGGAGGTATGATTTTTTCCTCGCGAAGAATCGACGCTCTTAGACGTTAAACGACCACCTAACCCGGTCTTCACCTTTCCAACAACGATAATATTTTCGAATTAATGAACTCGAGGCATGAACCGTGACAAAAAGTGCGACGTAAGGCGAGGCGTTAAGGCTCGTAGGAATTAATAGACGTGACTCAAATCGTAACACTTTTTCGTCATACTTTTTGCCAATAAAACACTTTCGTGTTAAAAAAAGCATTCAGAAGCATGTTTAGGAAATGATTTTTTCCCTGCCGTTTGGGATACGACGTGGCTCGCGCTCAAGTTATATTCTTAGCGATCAAAGTTAGGAGAATCCGAAGGCGTGGAGATATTTTCGAATGCTCACGCGCAAGGACGATGGTGCTGAATGAGCTATAGACGACGGAGATCTCCACGGTGCTCTTGGAATTCGGGATGCGTTATCGCCAATTAAGCGTCGAATGAATCAACAAAGTAGAAGGATTATTTCTACGACCGACGCCGACGGATGCATGGAAGTGCGAGGTAGCGCGCGCGTTCATTAACGCCGAGGCTATTTATTTGGAACTGTGTAATTGATCGAGAACAGAATTTCTCGGAGGTTGTATAACGGTTAACAAATTTCGACGGCACCGTTTGTCAGTGGTAATTGGACGAATCTCTCGCGTCGGATCCCTGAGCTTGACTGACAGTTGCATTAGCAGATTTCTAGACGTGTAAACGTGCGTCTCGCACAACTTCTGCCGTTCCACTGACGTCGTTTATATAGGAAAGTGTTGCCACGTTGTTTTCGCAAAAAGTAATGAATTACTCCACTTTACTCGTGCCACGATTAAATGGCCCAGACGAGGTTGATCGTTTAGTGAGCCAGAAATCTTTTTGGAGTGGCTCTTTAACACTTTCTTTAAATTTATAGCGTTGATATTCTGAATCCGACTTAGTTGGAACTTTCTTCTAAGCAGTCCTGACGCACGTGAATTTTCTCTTCGTGACACGAAATTATTAGTCTGTGCACATATTTTTTGTTTTTAATTTATTTTAAATCTCAATGGAGATTTATAAAAAACGAGTACAAGGTGTAAGAAAGGACATAATTAACTTGTTACAACGATATGTACATTAAACTATTGCTACTTATGAGTAATCTTAAACTTCTGTGCACATATTTCGTATGCATAATTGAAACACGTGTCAGATTATTTATTAAGCTCGGCAATTGAGGTCGGATGCGATTCTACCGTGGCCACTTGGTTCTCCGATAAATCGATTCAAGCGGGTTCCTAGTCGTTCCAGGGATAATCGATGGAAGCCTCGATTCTTTGTCGTAAAATCTCTTGTACCGCAAAAGCATCACATCGCCGCGTATCGTGGTCTCATTGAGGTGTCAACAGTGCCCAATCGCCAGTGTGGCAAATGCAGATCGAGAACGTAACAGCCAACACGACGAAACAGGTGGCGAACTCGTTTCCATCGCGCCCGTGAAATCTCGAATGAATGGAATTCGCGTATTGTGCGTGCGTATACGTAGCAATTCTACGCGTCGAATTCGTCACGCGACACACGTGTACTTGCGCCCGTCGCAAGATCGAGGGTCCAACGACGGGCTACCTTGCGAAATAAGAGTTTCGTTTATATTTATTTTACGTGTATCGATTAATGTTTAACTCGTAGATGTAAAATTTAGTAGTAACTTCGCAAAAATATAATTATTGAATTCTTTCCAAGTACAATATAAAAGAAAATTTCAAGTTGCCTTTCAGGCTTATCTTAGTTTCTGTTATTTATAATTGTATTATTATTCTGAATTTAAAATTTACGCGTCGCTTTCATCGAGCCAAACGAAAACCCATCGAGTACCCCTATCGAACCACACGTGGCGCGTATGATCATCCACGACTCACTCGACGCGTCGCGTAAGTAAATGTACTTCGAGAGAATTCATTTGACGGAACGCGAGGCTTCAAACGGTGCAGAAATAAGTCGAATAGAAATAGACTTCAAACAAACTACGAGAGCCCGCGTGAAATCGAATTATCCCCGCGGCAAACGAGCTCGCCGAAAGGGAGAAGCTAGCGACCGAAGGTGATCGTTCAAATTTCAAAACTGTCGCCGTCGACACCGACCATTGGCGTGTGCTCGCTTTGGCAACCATCGTTCCCAGATGTGCTCGCGATGGAAGTGTGCTCGAGATTACAAATCCCTCGACCGATGAATCGATCGTTCGAAACGAGTCGATGCTTTGCAACCCCGCCGATTGCCAACGTCCCTTGCAGCCAGCTTTCGAGCCTACTCGACACGATGGCCGCGTTAAATATAGAATCGATACCGAACGCTACCAATCGATGTTTTCAGGTCCAATCCGAACTGCAGAGCTCGTGCCTGAAGAAGCTGGTGTTCAGCATGGGGATGCGTGCGAAAGAGGCGGAGATCAAGAAGGGTATCCTCAGGAATAACAGCGTGTGGGACAAGCTGGCCTTCGGGAAGATCAAGGAGGCGACTGGCGGGAGGCTGAGACTGATGGTCGTAGGATCTGCGCCTCTCGCGGGGAACGTCCTCACCTTCGCCAGGTGTGCCCTTGGATGCCTGATCGTCGAAGGGTACGGGCAAACGGAGTGCTGCGCACCGGTCACTCTCACGATTCAGGTTGGTGGTATCCACTGGATATACTATCTCGACGTTTTTAAGTTCTTCAGAATCCTTTTGAGGGGTTAAACGCTCCTGGACATTCTCGAGAGAGATTCTCAGAGTTTGGTTGAACTATTCGTTTCTTTTAAAATTCGTTTACGTTGGGTGAAAGTACACTTGTTCCATACTTTCGTATCATAATAGCCCATGCCTTGAAAAACTGGGCGGACCGGCCCGGGATTCGAACCCGGGCTTCTCAGCGTGGTAGTTGGGTCCTTTTTTTTTTAAAATATATATTTATAAAATATATATTTCTTAACAATTTTGTATAAAGTATATTTACATTTATAAATATTAGGTGGACTGGAAAGTAATGTTAGCTCATCGATTTTTCACATTAATGTACAACATACATGCACTTATGCAAAACGAACAATATTATTATATTCATTCTGAAATATACGTCATGTATATTTTTTTTTTTTAATATTTTGTCACATTAATGTACAACATAAATGCAGTATTTGATTGAAACAAAAATTGTGATATGCAAGAATATAATCATTTTCATTAACGAAATAATATTATTTAATTTAATTATTAAACTACATTTAGCCCATTCCGTGTACTGCGTGCATCAAGCTTTTGGAACAAGCTTTCTTAGTATCTGTTTACAGGAAATGCGACGTTCGTTATCCATAAATTTTTGTCTATGTCGTTATTAAATTCCTAGAATATTACTTTTAAACAGTAATAGCACATATTTTCCATCCGATTGACATTATTTACACGACTACATAGGAAACCGAAGATATTAAGCCTTCGTCGATTAGACAGTAAACATAGTTGAATTTATTGTTGACGGTTGTTTACAACGATTCGTAACACGAGCACTAAAAATTCCGACGAGTTTATTATCCGGGCATCAAAGACCGTCAGTTTCGGTGCTCGTAATTTATTTCGAGTTCGTCCTAAAAAAAGGTGGGGCTCCCCTAACCCAGACCTCGGAAAACTGTTTGCGAAATGCTGATTCCCGGCTGATTCCATTTGAAGCCTTCGAAAAATCTACAAAATTTAAATCGAACGAAATAACCGGAAGACTGTTACGAAAAACGGGAAATGCTCTTTAAAAACCGCGCGCGACGTTTCGCTGAAATATTTTATTCCGTCTGACCGAATTCAAATTCGAAAAAAATGGAACCGAGGTTACGACACAACTCGATACGTTGAATGGAATTCAAAGAGGGAAACAAGTGTAGCTCATATTAACAGACGTTTCAGCTCGAGGCAAATACATATATCCCGTGTCTCGGCGGAGCTGGCGGTCAATAAACGTGCCGCAAATAAATTGCTCGTGCAGCCACTGTGCCGAAGTCACGAGATATATGCGATCTTTGACGAGTTAGAAAAATAGCCAGGGCCAGGATTGAGAAATAAATCAACTCGCGGGTATTAACGAATTTAAGTATCTGTCCGTTCCTACGCGTATCAGGGGATTTCTGGTAATCGTAAACTGTGCAAACAAACATTCACGGCTCGTAGGTAACTGGCAGAAAGCGATATCACGCCGATTCTCAACGTTTCGGAAATTTATTACGCGTTAAATTCGAATAGCACGATGACACGATACGAATTCTTTTTAACCCAGTGTTTTTATTTCTCTTTAATATAACTACTTTCGATTTAGAGAAATTAAAATTACAGTGCTTTCGTTTATCTCGTACACCATTAAAATATCCCGTTCAAATATTATTACACGAATTAATATTAAAATAGAGACCGATACTAATAACGAAACGAAAACAAAGAAGAATGAATCGTTTAGATAACGTTTAACAAAGTCATCCGATCTGACTTCAATCGAGGGATGACTAACGATCAAGTGACACGCATGGTCACTATTTTTATCGCGTTTACTGGTATCGATTTACCTAGACGACATGAGTTATTTATTTATAGGCGAGCGTAGATATTTACGCTGACTAATCGAACAAACGATTTTTGCAACCACGCGCCAAAGCACGTGGCTAGTCACGTCAATTGTACAATCAGACGTATGTATTGAAACGTATGTGCAACTTCTATAAAATATTGCATCGCTCGAGCGTAGTCGCCAATTGTTAAAATGATTTATTTAACTGGAACGTTGCACGTCATCGGAAATCTCTACAGACACGATACGTTCCAATCGGTTCGATTCGATGGAAAATTTTGAAAACATTACATTCATATTGCATTTCGACATTTTACTGACTGGTAGCGATTAGGCTTATAATTAAATTCGATAATATTTTTGTTTTATTTCGACAACATTTGTGTCGTTCAATCTTTATATTACCCTTGAATCGTAATGACGAGAGCTTTAAATGTTATCTCAATAATAGATAAAAAAAAGTTACTTAAGTTAAAGTTAATATAGATAAAAAAGTTAAAATCGATTAACGATCTTTTCCCGATCGCAGGGTGATCATGTACCGGAACACGTGGGACCACCTGTCGCTTGCTGCTGCATTAAATTAGTAGACGTCCCGGAAATGGAATACTACGCCAAGAAGAGCAAAGGTGAAGTGTGCGTAAAAGGTACTAACGTGTTCGTGGGATATTTTAAGGATCCTGAAAAAACTGCTCAAGTTATCGATGAATTTGGGTGGCACCATACAGGGGACATCGGCATGTGGTTGCCTGTAAGACACGAAAATATTATTAACACATTTCCACAATCGATTTACCATATTTTTTTTTTTTTATAGCTGTTTTAGAATTTTCCACCGTTTCGAATTTTTATTCAGCATTTGTTCCTTCCTTTCGATGTCCTTGTAATAAAAAGAAAAGTATTATGATTTATCTCCTTCATTTTCTATCGGATGCAAATACATAGTTGGAATTAATTTTGGAATAAAGTTAGATGATTATATCGTTAATCGTTTATACCAATTTACTTCTTGCAGAACGGAACGCTCAAAATAATCGATCGAAAGAAACACATCTTCAAATTGTCGCAAGGCGAATACATAGTTCCAGAGAAGATCGAAAATATTTATTTACGCAGTCAATATGTACATCAAGTATTTGTCCATGGAGAGTCCCTAAAGTCTTGCGTCGTAGGAATAGTAATACCAGACGTGGATGTTGTGAAATGTTGGGCGGTGGAGAATGGTATACCAGGTACACTAAGCGTGTTATGCAACAATCCGCAAGTTAAACAGTTGATCCTGGATGATATGCTCGCATGGGGAAAGGAAGCTGGTCTCAAATCCTTTGAACAGGTAAACAAAATTATATTTGAAGCCATTTAACGAGTCATTGATAGCTTCATTTAAGAAGTAAAGTTTCCTCTGTAAGTACAAAAAAGAAATCTTTATTAATTTCAATGAATTATAGCACTTCTAGATAGCTCACGGTAGAACTAAAAATTTAATAACAATTTAACAGAAAAATGTCAAAATAAATGATTAATTAATTTTGTTTTGAAAAGAAATTATAAACAATGATTTTATTTCTGTTAACATTAGGTCAAAGATATTTATTTACACCCGGATCCGTTCTCTGTACAAAATGGCCTCCTCACGCCGACATTGAAAACGAAACGGCCTCAGTTGAAAGAGTACTTCAAACCACAGATCGAAGATCTTTACCGACATTTGGACTGACCAGACTGAACATTCACTTCGAATTGTTTTCATTAGCATTGGGAGCAGCAAAGACAAGAAGGACCGAAAATGCCTTTGTGTTGCATTCACAGAAATCACTTCCGTCATCGAATATATTCGTTATTCCGCGATACTTTATTATATCATTTTCACAGTTACATAGCGACGCAAAAACGAAAAGCACCGTTTAGGCTATTAAGGTAATTGACAATATTATAAGTAATAAAAATGAGTTATTATTAGGCGCGTCTGATTTTCTCTTGACTATGATAATCCTTCGATACTCTTTGCGTGTAATTACAGTCTTCTCCGTCCCCCAATCCTTATATTTTGATACGGATTACTACCTAACTATAAATGCATAGTTTTATTAATAACAATAATTAGTCGGATAACCGTACATACGTATTATCAAATGCGATCGAACACGTGCGGGAGATGCAAAACAATAAATTGCGTAATGAACAACTCGTAGCGAAGTTGATTAGAAATATCGTTAAACTTTTTAATAGATGCTTGTTAGCAGCGTTTGCTGATATAATAGGACAGGTCAAATTTTTTTTTTTTATTACTAATAACACATTATATTTTCGTCTGTTCGACGACCGATATATGAAATTTAAGCATTTCTTAATGCGTCATACGAAATCGGTAGAAATTTAATATGAAACAGAGTATATAAAAATTAGAAGTATAGACTGTTTAAATTATAGTAATATACAATGATCCAAACAAGTAAAAAGAACAATAAAAGGATATGTTACGACATCTCTTCAATTTATAATTTAATAATATTACCTAACAGACATTGCATTTAAGAGAATAATAACATCTAAAACTCACTGATAATAAATATGGACTTCAAGTCGTATCTCGAGCAATAAAACAATCTACTCGCATATTTAGCTTTTAGATTTAAAGCTATAGTACACGACCACGCAAGCAACAATTATAAGCGTTAACGCTACTCCAGCTAAAATAATTCTTTGCTGAACGTTTCTTAGTATCATTCCTGATAGTAACCGTGAACCGCGTCCTAGCTCCGCATCTGTCTCTCGTAACTAAAACAATAAATAAATTATTAAACCTAATAAAATCCTTTTAATAAAATTAAATATTGCTATGTTGAAATTAACATCTTACCCTTCCTCTGCCTCTTTGGATCGTTTCTCTTTGCTCGTGCAGGTCTTTCAATACCTGAGCACCAATTTCTTCTGTTTCCAATACCATTCGATAACCATTTTGTAATGTTCTTCCAGAGCGATCTATTCGCTCAGAAGTATCCAATAATCTTTTCTTTTGATCCTCTGTGATATTGTTTTCCCAAGAATCTTCTCTGCTTATTTCGATACTATCGTCTCTTGGCTTCTTCGCTAATTGGAATTCTTGTGTCAATCGTTTCAGTTCTGCTCTGTGACTTTCTACACGACCACGTAATCGATCGCGAGCTGCACCAGTCACCCCACGAACTTCCAATTCCATCTGCTCGAGCTACAAATTGAATGTTTACAATTAAATATCAAAGTGTAAAAAATTGTATGTTACTAACCAAACTCATTGAAAATAGATATTAAAACATAAATGATTCATGATTATTGTATTTGTGTTTATAAGTATTCATGACAAAGCAAAAATTAACAGTGAATCATTTCTAACCCCTAACTATGACACATGAATTTTTCAGTTTCTACACACTCGAAACATTTATTTAAAAAAAGTAACATTAATTTTGAAGGGTAAACCGATATTTTCTCTTACCAGTTCTTGAGCTTCTTCGATCTGTCTGTCCACATCTTGAATGAACGCTCTTTTCTCATCTGCAAATTACGTCACGTGTATCGATTAATGTTGTTTAATAATGCCAGGATACAGACAACGTTCACATGAAAAATAACAATCAATGCCTTGCGAAGGGACTGTTATGATGATTTCATTTTTCTCATACTTACTGCCGCTTTGGGTTCTTATTCTACCAATTTTTGCAGTAACGTCAGCTGTCAAAACGGCGTATTGTTGCTCATAGTTGTCAATGAGCGACGCCATCTTAAACGTATTTCCATTGACAATAAGCAAATGGGGAGTAAACTAAACATTTAACACTGGATACGTATAGTAAGTTGTAACAGTACGTTCTGAAATCAGCTGAGAAGCTGAGAACAATTTGTCTGCGTTCCACCCTCTGGACTATACAGGGTGTCCCAAAAATGTTGTAACACCTTGAAAGGGGTGATTCAGGAGGTGATTTGAAACAACTTTTTCCTTAGCGAAAATGTTGTCCAAGGCTTCGTTGAGGAGACATTAACGGAAAACACTGACCAATCAAAGCGCGCTCATACGCTACCGCGGCCGCTCCAACGGTATATGCGCGATCTGATTGGTCGGAGTTTTTTGTTAATATCTGTTTAACGAAGCCTCGGACAACATTTTCGCTAAGGAAAAAGTTCTTTCAAATCACCTCCCGAACCACCCCTTTCAAGGTGTTACAACATTTTTGGGACACCCTGTATTTTTAAAATATCAGTGACGCCATCGGTGGGAAAACGCCCAAGTTTGTAGTCAAAATAGTTTCCACTAGTGTTGCTAGATGGCACCACTGTATCTTTCAACCAATTATTCTTCATTCCTCAATTTAAATAAAATAATAAATGTATAAAATGATGTGTTAATATGTAAAATTAATCATTTTTATGAATAATTATTTAGTGTAGCAATAATTATCGACCTTTTAATTAGTGGCGTCATCTAGCACCAATAATGAGGTACTATTGTCACTACAAACTTTGCGGTTCCCCACCGATGGCACCACTAACAATGTTAAAATTTAACCGTAGGAACAAATGTATATAAACACTTTTACATTATTAATTCGATTGTACATACGAAAATTTATATTCATTTAATAAGAGAACTCGAATAAACAAAAATATATGACTGCCATGGAGTCCACTTGTCGCCATTTATTGATGCGCCTTTACTCAGGAGTGTATCATAGGTGTGATGCATAATTGTCAATGAATATTTAAACATATCTCTATCTCTATTATTTTATTTCAAATCTTCATACATATACACATTCTTATTGACTGTTTCGCTGCAGAACTGTAATTATTATATATAAGCAGTAGCTTATATAAGTTCCACTAAATGTCAATCCCATTGCAATGGGTCTCATGTGGTCTTGGATATGTACTCAAGTTTCCTTCCACTGGACGAAAACAGAAAAATTACAGCGAGAAAAACGACATTTCAGAAACTTCGATAATACTAAATATGGTATAAACTGATCCATTAAGTCTTTTCGAATTTTTGGATCCTCTATAACGCCATATTCTCATATGACACGTCCACAAAACTGAAACAGTATTCTATTCAAAGCATGATTCTTGTTTGGTAGAAAATTACAAAATTTTCGTTGAGCGTTTCATCTAGTGAATGAAATATCGTTCGATAACAAAAGTTTCTGTAATAAGAGAGTAATAAAATCACGGTGAAAGACAAAATCTTTGAAATGTGGCCATAAAATTGACACGTCATTGATAATACACCAATCGTACGGGGAATTTAGGTGGTTCCACCAATCATTCAAACGCTTACAGAACAGGGTCGACCATGGTCAACCGAGTAGAGAGTAGACAGTCGAAAATGAAGATGGCCGCCGAGGTGAGGTGGCTTTTGATTTTTCATATATTTTCTGTAATTAACGTTGTCCTCGGAGAGTTGCCTCATCGGAAATTCGAGTATAAATATTCTTTTAAACCACCGTATCTCGCACAAAAAGATGGAAGTGTGCCTTTCTGGGAATACGGGGGAAGTAAGTACAAGTGAAACCTAACCAAGTACACCTGTAAAACACTTCCGTATGTTATTTTCTCGTAGTCGGCTTTTCGATTATTTGATTGAAATGCATCGTTATTTCGTTTCCAAACGTAAATCTCGATCAAATCTTTTTCCCGCGAATACTTAACGTATAAATTTCATATTATTTTCGTGACAGAACTGGGTTAAACTCGCGACAGATGTACATGTTTTTATTTACATTAGAAACTAATTTAATTGGTCTTGAAAATCAACAGAAAGTGATATAAAATTCGACTATTTCGACAAATAAATAGAATTTCCTTTTTATTAATATAATATTGTAGTACATGCATGTATGGTTTTAATTGATATTTCTGCTATTAATTTTCGTACTTATTATACTTTATTCGTTTATACTATAATTCATTATTTGGATTATTCAGAAAAATATATATTTATATTACAGATGCAATTGCTAGTGCAGAGAATGTTAGGGTAGCTCCATCATTGAGGAGTCAAAAAGGTATATGACAAATAATAATGTATATAATACTTATTTTGCATTTTACTTTGTATTATATGAAAATCTAAATTAATGCTTAGGTGCAATATGGGTCAAACAGCCAGTTCTCTGTGAATGGTGGGAGGTAGAGTTAATATTTAGAATAACAGGAAGAGGAAGGATTGGAGCAGATGGATTAGCATTTTGGTATACTACTACAAAGGGTGCCTATAATGGCACAGTTTTTGGTAGTTCTGATCAATGGAATGGTCTTGGAATCTTCTTTGATTCCTTTGACAATGATAACAAACACAACAACCCTTATATCATGGCTGTTCTGAATGATGGCACAAAATCCTTCGATCATACAAAGTGAATTACATCTTTCACTATTTTTTTAACATGCATTAAAAGTTCCAATAAATGATCTTGTATTTTAACTTTTATACAGTGATGGTACAACGCAATTATCCGCTGGTTGCTTGCGCGATTTTCGTAATAAACCATTTGCTACAAGAGCAAAAATTGAGTACTATCAGAATACTTTAACTGTAAGCATATATTCGTGTACAATTTATTTTTAATATTAACATCAGAATTACCGATGGTTCATCTCTTTAATATTTAATTGTAGCTATTGTTCCATAATGGCATGACGAATAACGAACAAGATTATGAAATGTGTTTCCGAGTTGAAAATGTGGTTTTACCGAGAGGCGGATATTTTGGTGTTTCGGCTGCTACTGGTATTTATCTTCTAAATAAAATAGTGAAATTATTATCCATTCTACCCGCAAAAATTAATTGATTTTCAATCATTTCTTCTAGGTGGTTTAGCTGATGATCATGATGTTTCTCATTTCTTAACACATTCTCTATATCCTCCTGGTCAATTGAGGGCTGATGGACAGAAAGTTTCTTTAGAGGAACAGCAAAAACTTAGCCAAGAATATTTAGATTATCAAAGGAAATTAGAACAGCAGAAAGAGGATTACCGCCGGTTAGAAATAATAAAATTAAAAGTCTAAAATTAAATAGGAAATTTGTTTTTAAAAATAATTCAATTGTTTAGGGATCATCCAGATGAACACCGGCAAAAAGAGGAATTTGAAGAATATTTTGAAAATGACAATCAGCGAGAACTGCGACAAATCTTTGATGGTCAAAGTCAAATGTTTGATGCGTTGCGCGAGCTTCATAATAAATTGGATGAAATACTTGGAAGACAGGAAAGAACTTTAAGTTTAGTATCTCAAGCTCAATTAGGAGGTAACATTGTTAAAACTGGAACAGGAGATCATATTCAAGCAATTGACTCTATACGTCGACATGAGGTCGACAATCTATTGAGTAACCAAAAACTGATAATAAATACAGCCAATGAGATTAAATCCTTTGTAAATGATGTGTATTCTAAAGCTGATACTATCATTAATAATCAAGCTCGTGCTCCAACGGCTCAGGTATTTGCTTGTATTTAATTTGTTATCAAACATTCTGTAATATATTTGAACGAAAAAATGTTTTGTAGGTGCAGCAAATGGGATATGATTATCACTCCCTTATTTCTGAAATGCGAGACGGACTTAATACTTTGAAAAGGGAAATCGGACAAATAAATACTAAAGTAAATAGTGGAACTATAGATTGTCCTACAACAAGTTGTTTGACAACAACACTGTTCTTGCTTTTCGTAGCACTTCAAATGATGATCTTGTTTGGTTACAGCATGTATCGGTAAATGTTTACCTCGTAAAGTTCATATAAACAAACATGTTCGAAATAGATTTATTTATTTTCTTTATTATTTTTGTTTTCATTTGCAGGGACAATAAGGAAGCACAGTCAAAAAAGTTGTATTAATGTTCATTTTTAATCGTACAGTATAAAAGTAAGGGTACAGAAGTAAATTCCTACCTTTATGCACTGTTTCGATATTTTTACCCGTGGAATATGCATTTTGTTGAACATTTGTATAATAAATGCATTCTTCATCCGAGATAGATCTAAAAAGCGGCAGAACAGTCAGTGCTCCTGGAGTATGGTAAAAATAATCATTAATTGTTCTCAGCTTGGTATAATTTAATCATTTTAATATTTGTTACAACACATGATATTCTTCATCATTACGAACCATAGGCATAAAAATAAAAATAGCAGAAAGTATACGTGAAATTAAACTGGAAATGAGATTATAAATTAGATGTTTAGTAATTTTGAAATGAGACAGACCTTGTCGTGATTTGTTTAGAGGATTGTGTATAATATATATTTTTTTATTGTCATTCATTAAGAATGTTTCGCGCTACGCGCACACCTTTTTTTCTAGTTTCATTTACAATATGTACTTCTTTTTTTTACATAGAAATTTCTTGGTAGTATTACATGAAATGTATTGTATAAATGTTTATACGATTTTTGTATTGGGAATTGGCATATCGAAACACGAAAAGCAGACATTTCTGTCAAATGTCACTTACCGATATTTATTGGTCTGGTACTACATTCCCTTAGATGAACAAATGTATAGATAAGCTCTGCGTTTTTAACGTGACAGATTTAAAATTAAGAGATCATGAATACAGCTAGATCAAATTAAAAGCACGAGTAATTTTATAATTACATATTCTCGCATTACTGGTGAAAGTGACATCGAACAATCATAACATTCATGAAGCTGTAAAAACATTTTGTTAATTGAATACGTACTGTGTAAGCGCAAACAGCGTATCGAGTACTTACATAGAAAGAGGAACTTGAATTATTCGCAAGCTCGGTATTCCTATCAACATTATTGCATTTGTAAAAGTTATCAAAGATTGTAAATGTATAATGAAATATATCTGATAATAAAAATACTAATGAAAAACTATAACATAAAATTCATTGGTGGTAAAGGAGTAGGAGGAAGCCAGGATCTCTAGGCAAACAAGATCGCGGGTGAAAATTAATTCACGAATAAATCTAAGATATTTATTTGCTATGTGGAAATAAAATTTGTCTAACTTTGACGAGTAGTACAGACATGAAATCAATAAAACAAATTACAATACGTATATAAAATGTTTAGTGTCATATCAAACGATTTTTAAGAAAATACTGACTGTGTTGAATTCTTTGCAGTATTGTTTTTTTTTTTCGTTTATTATACTTCAGTATCGAACGAAAGAATTATACGTGTTAATTGATACAATTATTTTCACACGTTACAGTAAGTACCTCGTATATTCAAGATACATCATTTATTATGAATACGAAAAATATCTCTAACAAGTATATATACGTAAACGGTAATTATGTTTCATTATAAAATCGGAGTTTGATACATGAAAAAATAAGTAAAACTTATTTAGCTAACTAAATTTATAATTGGATCTTTAAAAAATATGTACAACGCATTAATATCGAACAACGTTCAAGGCATTTAAGTGCATGAACTTCATTGCAATCACATCTATAGAATGACGAAGATAAATATAAATTAAGCTGTATAGACAATTGCTACGCATAGTTATTGTGGTGCATTATATCTATGTCCTTGAATGACGGTGGTTATGTCTGTAAGAGCGAGTAGCGTCAATGATCTTGCGCACTTCAAATTCTGATCAAAAAACATATGACCCTACACGGACGGCTCTCACACTATTGACAGATAGTGTTATATATATATACACACATACATTTACATATATATTTACATACATATTTGTATATGCTAAGTGTATGTGTCTATGTACGTATATATATATTTATTTAGTTAAATTGTAATCCAGAGTGTGATTAACATAAAGTAATATGGTTTACCGATAACATAAAATAACGTTATTAATAGTCTGGATTCCAATTCAACTAAAAACTTATATGGGCAGTCATTCAATTGGAATCATCGTCCGATTCCACGGCATATGAAACAGGTTTACGAACACGGCCCGTAGTATTTCTCGGCGCTGGAACTGGAGAAGTTTCGTCTATCCTAGCAATATCATCCTGTTGCGACTCGGTCTTCTTCTTCTTTTTCTTTGACTGAAAATAAATGGTTGTATTGTTAGATCGCGACTAGCTGTTTATCATTCAGAATGTATTATTACTTACGGGAACTTCTTTGATGGCAAACGGTTGGTCTTCGGAATCCGAATCAGAAGAAAAGACCTTTGTTTTAAACCGTATTTTCCCTCTTTTTCCTCCACCATTTTCAGCCTTCTTTTTAACGGGAGCTACATCGTAAATAATGAAGTTATGTCAAGAAATGATATGATACGTGAATACTTCAGGAATTATTAAAATATTATCAAGAATCTTAAGTACCTTTTGATGGAGGCGAGAATAACGCGTCTTCACTAGATGACACTACAGGTTTTGGTTGTTTTTCTGCAGAAGAACTACCGACTAGAGAGTCGAAAAGTTCTTCTGAACTTACTATTATAAACAGAAAAATGATTAAAATAGTAATATGAGAACAGTGTACCAATATAATCAACAGATTTGTATAATTGTTGTTATTCATTTACTTACACTTCGGCGGTGGTACTTTCTTATTTATGTTAAAGCTATCGTCAGAATCACTGTTTGTTATTGCCACTGGTTTCGTTTTTCTAAACAGAAAAAAATGATTAATAAAGAAAAATATTTTATTTTTTGCTTCATTATATAATTACGAAATATACTCACTGCTCTGAATCTGATGAAAGATTAACCATTTCATCGTTAGATGAAGACTCAGAATTGAAACTGTAGTTTTTCTTAGCTGTAACATTCAAAGTGTAATAGATAAAAAATTAATTTTATATGTGTATACATTATTTAGTATTGAAGTACGGTACGTATAGGAAAAGATATGAAAATGGATACCTGTATTTCTACGGGATGTACGAATTTCTGGCGGAGGTGATATACTGCCAAAATCAATTTCATCGTTACTTTCATCGCTACAGTACATTTTCCTTTTATCACCTTTTTCTTTTTTGGCGCCCCGTTTAAATGGCAATGTTGTTTGTTTCATACCTATTTATTGGATATAGAAATTGTATGTAACGATTTTTGAAAACTTTTACTTTCATTTCATTGTATCTATGTATACACATACCTCTCTTGCCGCCTGCTTTTTTCTCTATCTTATCAGGAGAAGATCCCACTCTATCATCCAACGGTTTCGAACCTGCTTCAACTAGAAGATCGAATTCATCTTTCTCCTCCGTTGATTCTTTCTTTACCTAATATTTCCGTAAATTTTAGGTTAGATATACATACAAAATTTGTACGTGAAAGAAATGTTATTATCTATACATTAAAATTAATTTAATAATATGTGTCACATTACCCTTGGCTGCTTCTTAATTCCTTCCTTTTTGTCTTTAGACACAATGTCCGCTTTTTCAATTTTCTTCTTCAATTCCGTATCAATTACTGGAACTATTCGACGAATAGAATTCGATGCATAAATTTTTGATGGAGGTTTCTTAATAAGTTTAGCCGATTTCAATTCTTCCTTTTGTTCCTTTTCTTCTAACTAATCAAATATCACATATATAAATAAAATCTGATCATACATTTCTAGATGCTAGAGAAATTCTACATACCTTATTTAATTCGCTCAATAGATTGTTCAAATCCTCTTTCCATAAAGAGACAGGCGAACGAGCTTGCAATCTCTTCAATTCCGCTAATTTATCGTCCCTTTGACGTAATAATTCATCTTTCTTTTCTTTTGTTAAACTCCATAAGGTCATTCCTAATAGATAATCGAAATTTTCTTTTGCTATGGCAGTAGTCGACGCAGCTTCTTCGTCTTCAACCGTTTCAGCTACTTCTTCCTATCGAGACATTACACAATTATTTGTATATATCCGTATGAATTAAAGTTAAAACTAGTTGGAATTAAAATTTTTCATTGTATTTTTACAATATCTTCCCACTACTTACTTGTTCTTCCTAACGTAGCATAACAGTTAAACTTAATTGCATAATTGCATACGATTGTTTGAAATAATAGTGCAGTACTTACTAAAACTTCTTCTCTATTTTGTGATAATTTCCAAGCTATCACTGGATCGGATACATACTCTCGTCTAATTAATTCAGCTATCATATCCTTCTTCTTTTTATTTTCTATTACTATAGTCCCGTCGCATTTCTCTAAAATAAATCTTGCTTGGTTCGAAAGTTTCGACGCTTCTGCCTGCAGTATACCCTCCAAATAATCTTTCCTTTTGTGATACATTTGCAGTCTTACTGTATAGAAGTCTTTCAGAATGTTAACAACGTTATCATACTTTTGAAGGCATTGATTTGCATCGAATGCACACTGTGTAAACGCAAATATATTCATTTAACAATTAATAGCATTTTAAATGTTGTTATTAATTATAGATAAAATTTGTCATTTTTTACCATAGATGTAATAGCAGTTGTGGTTTGTAGTTTGAAAGCTTTATGAAGACCATCCCTCTCTAATTCTACTAACTTGTCGCGGTTTAAAGTTACTATAAAGTGTACTGCCGTGTCCGTGTTGTATTCCTTGTAATCTCTGCAATTATATGTAGAAAAATAGCAAGTATTTTTTCACTGTCTGTTTGGTCATTAGTAGCGACTATATTTACGTAATAATAGATGGTATTTTATCGCTTCCATGCAACATTGGCTCTAGAACTGATTCTTTGTAAGTTTGGGTCCATGTTCCAACTGGAAGTTCCGTAATTTCAACTTTATCTGGTCCGATCACCGAAATTTCGCCATTAATAACATATCGATAATCTCCGCAACTCTCTATTACTCCTTTAAAGTTCTTGTAGTAGGGTATCTATTTAGGAAATAAAAAAAAAAATTAACAAAAAATAGAGAAACAATGGTAGGAAGCAAGTTATTATTAAAAACTATAACTACCATTGGTTTTGGATCAGCACCGTCCATCATTCTAAATAAATTTTCAATGATCTCTCTGGGATTGTAGTTCGGAATCTTTGTCATCCAGCCAGTACCAATGCCATCAGCACCATTTACTAATACCATTGGTATAGTTGGTACATAGTACACAGGTTCAATTTTTTGATTATCATCGTACTCGTATTTCAGCAAAGGTTCGTCGTACTTGTGAAATATAAGCCTCGCTAACGGACTACGGAAATAAAAAAAAAAAATACGTTAACTGCTCCTTTTTTATTTATAATCGTAACAAAAATAAAAAAATATGAATACCTAAGCATCGTGAAGATATATCGAGGGCTTGCTGAATCTTTTCCTCCTGCTAATCTGGTACCGAACTGACCAATGGGTTGAAGTAAATTAATGTTATTACTTCCTACGAAATTCTGTGCAAGACCAATGATAGTTGACATAAGAGAAACTTCGCCGTGGTGGTACGCTGAATGTTCGGCAACAGATCCAGCTAACTGAGCAACTTTTACTTCACGTTTATCGTTACGTTTTAAACACGTATACAAAACTTTTCTTTGTCCCGGTTTGAAACCATCGATCATATTAGGTATAGAGCGTACATTATCATAATTACTGAATAAAACTAATTCAACGTTAATAAAATCAGAGAAAGATACAGTACGTGTATCCTTTTGATAAAGATAACGCTCCCCGAGACCAATGTCTTTCCTTCTTTTCGTTTCATCCATATAATTCGTTAGCCAATCCTTACGTTGATCGACACACTTTTTACTGAAAGCCATGATGATATTTTGATCATCCTGATCTCCATCATACCTAAATAAAATCCTGTGTCTCGTCATATTTTGAAAATATTCTTTTGCCTCTTTAGCCGTAGAGGTACCCAAACCTATAATAAAAGAGAGGAATATTTTTGTACAATTAGAAATAAATAAAAATAAAAGTTTTTTTTAAAAGATCAAAAATAAAAACCTTTGTAGTACTTGATTCTATACGTATGAAAATTACTCGTCTCCGTCTTCCATTTTTGAAATTCCGGTAGGGAAAAGAAGCTCAATACTTCGCTTCCTTTTGTTGCTTTCACAATGGGTGTGATAAATTCTTCTACGAAATTTACCTTCAGTAATGAAGGCCAGTTATGATGAATAAAATTAATTAACAATCCCTTGATATGAGAACCATCCTACATAAATACACGCAACACATAAGTATTGTACAGATGCATAACATTTATCGAAGTATTAAATTTATAAAAAAAATTAACCTGATCTTGATCGGTCATTATCATCATTTTTCCATAACGTAATGTCTTTAGATCGTCGCGAGTTTCATATTTTTTCTTATATTGAAGTCCAAGGATTTTTATCAAATTATTAATCTCGACATTTTCTAAAATTTGCTTATGAGTCGCCTCCCTTACATTTAAAATTTTACCTAAAATCATTTTCATATATAACAATAGTATAATTAATACTGCTATTAAAGTTATTATATGTTTGCATGTACTTACCTCTCAGAGGAAATATTCCATATTTATCTCTACCTATAGAAGCAAGACCAGATACTGCCATGGTCTTAGCTGAGTCTCCCTCAGTTAATATCAGCGTGCATTCAAGTGATCTGCCGGTTCCAGCATCATTAGCATCTTCTAACTTTGGAATTCCTAAAATACAAAATTGCTCGTAATAATTTGCTTAATTTCCTTGTCGCATTAGTTCAAAAGTGGCATCAAATACTATATCCTTTCCATGTGTACGATTTACCTTGCAATTTTCTT
This sequence comes from Hylaeus volcanicus, assembly GCF_026283585.1. Taxonomy (NCBI): domain Eukaryota; kingdom Metazoa; phylum Arthropoda; class Insecta; order Hymenoptera; family Colletidae; genus Hylaeus; species Hylaeus volcanicus. Next base: position 21,361,199 of record NC_071981.1, read on the forward strand.
TGCTTTGATTTAGGGCCCAATTTTTGTAGCTGGCTATCAGCTTTAAATTTCGCCCATGTTAGAACTGCTTCAACAATGCCCATTTTTGTTACCTATGTATAATTCAAAATTTGTCACAAACATATAAAAATATTATATCGACAAAATTGAAATTTAATATTTACGTTTGTAACAAATTTATCGCTAAGTGTGCATTTTGAACCAAAACTTTTAGCTTGCAATGTCATGTTCTCCTTAGTTTGCGAATCAAATGTAGGATTGTTAATAAGACAATTAACAAAAATCCATAGATGATTTTTAATTTGAAATGGCTTGATCGTCACGCCAGCCTTATTTTTCTTCTTTAAAGTTTCTGTCAACTGTTTTACTATTAATTCTGTAACATGATCCACATGCCGTCCACCCTATTTATAAGAAATATTTTAGAATTTAATTTTGTTTAATTGCATGATATTTGTCAATCATCTAGTTTTTCATAAATTTTACCTTTGTTGTTGCAATACTGTTTACAAAAGACATTTGCTGGAAGCCCTTATCAGACAGAGTAACAGCCACTTCCCAACGAGGTCCACAGTGTTCATATACTACTTTCAAAGGATTACCAATGTCATCTTTTTTATCTTTAATATACAAATCGACATAGTCTTTAAAATTTTTAATTGGAACTCTAGTGCCATTCAAATAGACTTTAACACCGGTAGTAGAGGCTGCTATATCGAACGCTCGTCGAGACATAAGAGCAACTATATCATCATCCAGAGATTGCATTTTAAATTTTGATAAATCTGGTGAAAATATGACTTTCGTGAAATCTTCTCCAGTGGATGCTTTAACTCTAGGCTCACTAGCAAGTCCCATATTGTTACTCCATGTCTACAAATACAAATTCATTATATAAATATATTATTATAATACAAGTATCTGTTTTAAACATATTTTTACGAATTAATTACTTGTTTTAAACATTTCCTATACTCCTTAGATGAAGTTTCCACGGTAAAACGATGACTAAAAATATTACACAATTTGGCACCATAACCATTCCTACCACCAGTTACTTTTTCCTCTTCGTCATCATAATTAGACGATGTTAACAAATGACCAAATATCATGGTAGGAACAAACATATTTTCTTCTTTATGAATTACCACTGGGATACCTTTGCCATTATTCCATATTGATATAACATTCTGTTCTCTACAAATTGAGACAAGTTTTTTATTGATTTTTCAATGATTAGATATAAATATTTCAATTACTTATAGATTAATAAGTAAACACATACTGATTAATGTCAATTTTAATGGTATCCATTTTGGGATCCCTTTGTTTATTATCTGCTGCATTTACTAAAATCTCATCAAATATTTTGTATAATCCAGGAACATATTTTATTTCCCTTTGCACCATTACTTCTTTCTCTTTGTCATAGACCCACATCATTTCAGTTACCGGTTCAACAGAACCAATGTAAGTATCGGGACGTAATAAAATATGTTCCAACTGAGACTTCTTCTGGTATATCCCTTCGATAGTCTTTTTCTTTGAAGCATTGTCACCAGCTCCATTTTCTACTGTAGTACTCATGGTGTTATAGGGTTTAGTATTTATGTAACTGTAACAAATAAAGATGTAGTTGTTTAAGGTATTAGAGATGAGATAAAATGCATTGTACATATACCCAGATATACTTCATCATAGAAGCTTTATTTGGCAAAATTATTTCATATTTTTAAAATTGAAAAATTTAGTAATAGCAAACTGGTGTCATCTAGCCACGATTTCTTTTAACAGAAATTTTTTTTTAACTACATTACCTTAGTTATCTTTCTCTAATATGTTCTCATTACATGTAACACTATAATATTATTACTTAAACATAGCATTTCTGAAATAGGTGATTACACTTTTTAAGTATATTCTATTTATTGTAAGAATAAACAATGTTTCTTCTCTAAGTTTAACTAGTTTTTTTATTTGTGACAAGATACTAAGTACACATCATGTACATACACATTGTATACATGTATACACATTGATGATACATTGAAAAATGAAGATTTTTGATAATTACGAAATTATCAAATTTTTTGTAGGTTAATTCGACTCCAACTTTATTTCTAATTAATTTTAACATAAACTTTTATATCCAATATGTAGAAATCATACACGACTGCACTGTGCAAGTTTTAATCGCAATAGTTGTTGCATGTAACAAAACATGGTTTTACATATTATTACGAACGATAAGCCTTTCTTCCGTCCAAACAATTAAATTATTATTTACTAAAAACACTTTCGTACCCGAAACAAGATTTACTAATATGGCGGGAAAATATCCACTGTGTAATTGGCCAGTATGGAGAAGACGCCAATTTAGCATAAACATCTGTCTTTCGAATATTAAATCTATATATAAACATCAAGTCGCTTCCAAAATGAAAAATATTATTTTACAATAAAATATCAGATTATGGAATCGCTCCTACCTTCAGTCTACTTACCTTCGTTAGAATTGCAATACAAACTATGGAGTAGCGTCGGCAACCGAAAATTGCACAGCTATAGTATCTTAAGTGGGGACTAAAATTAATAAACGGCGTACCGCAGTCAATAACTACCTAAACTTAATTATTCATTGCACAAACTGTTTGCCTCTCTCCCTCTTGCCTTAACCTTCATCCGAAACTGAAGCTGCCTAACACGATAGTTGAACAACTATTGTAAGCACATTATATTTACCTGTAACTCAGAATTCAGAATGACGGTTGGGACGCCTGTAAGAGTGAGCAACGTTCGGAAACGCTAAAAGACTATAAGATAAAGGAGCGTAGACCTCGTTGTTGACTGTGATTGGTGTGAGGTCAAAGTCATGAATGCAATGGCTCCCTCTATCCCTACCTTTCATTCTATAGTTCGTCTAGAGGAATAAAACAAACGTTTCATTGGACTGATATACTCTGATCAGACTATATCGTAGATCCAGGGCCGGCGTTAGGGGGGAAGGGGCCAGATTTTTGGGAGCGTCGCAGTCCGGTGTCCCTAGTATACGAATACAGGGTGTCCCAAAAATGTTGTAACACCTTGAAGCAGGTGGTTCGGGAGGTGATTTGAAACAACTTTTTCCTTAGCGAAAATGTTGTCAGAGGTTTCGTTGAAGAGATATTAACGGAAAACACTGACCAATCAGAGCGCGAGGATGCCGATGGAGCGCTCGCGGTAGCGTATGAGCGCGGTCGCCTATCGCGTAGCCTACGCTCAACCGGCATACTCGTGCTCTGATTGGTCGGAGTTTTCGCTTAATATCTCCTCAACGAAACCTCGGACAACATTTTCGCTAAGGAAAAAGTTGTTTCAAATCACCTCCCGAACCACCTGCTTCAAGGTGTTACAACATTTTTGGGACACCCTGTATATACCCCTGACGGGGTGCCACGATAATCTTACCCGGGGCGCCAATATTGCTAAAACCGGCCCTGCATAGATCTAAAACGTTATTTTTAATTATTTCTGATTATTTGATATCCTTACATATTTTCAACTCTTTTCGACTTCTCTCCTACAGAACTGTAATGTACAATCTCCATTGAATTCGTCAGTGAAAACAAACCAACCACACGTGAAAACAACGATCCACCTTTATGTTTAGACACCACTTAATACTTATCAATCGTTTCCTTTCTACATTTTCTGAAGTATATGCCTCATAACTGCCATTGCCGACAATTTGAATGTTAGTATTTTTTTCGGCCAAAAGAACCCGGTTTTATCAAGATAGCGTTGTTTTAAGTTACACGTGTGATTTATTTATTTCCAAGATGCATATAAAGTCTATGGTACTAGAAGGATTTAAGTCCTACGGGAAAAGAATCGAAATAAATGGTTTCGATAAGGAGTTCAATGCGATTACGGGATTTAATGGTACCGGGAAATCAAACATTTTGGACGCTATATGCTTTGTTTTGGGCATTACAAACTTAGGACAGGTATTTTATTGCTTTTCGTATTATGTCATTTACAAGACTTTTTCAATTGTAACTGTAATGTATTCCAACATTTTGAATGGAAATAATTGTTTTGAAAAATGTAATATGATTATTTAAAGGTATTTAATCATAGTATTAAATCGTCAAGTTTTAGTCCATACGTATATTTTATTACATAGATTAATAATGTATTAAAATATAAAGGCATATTTTTCTATAATAGGTACGTGCAGCATCATTGCAAGATTTAGTATATAAATGTGGACAAGCAGGTATTAATAAAGCTAGTGTTACCATAACATTTGATAATCGTGACAGAACTTCATCACCTATGGGATATGAACATCACGAAGAGATAACAATTACAAGGCAAGTTGTAATTGGTGGTAAAAACAAATATTTGATCAATGGATCTAATGTGACAAACAAACGTGCACAGGACTTGTTCTGTTCTGTTCAACTGAATGTAAATAACCCACACTTTTTGATAATGCAAGGAAGAATTACTAAAGTTCTTAACATGAAACCTGCAGAAATTTTGTCTATGATAGAAGAAGCAGCAGGCACAAGAATGTATGAAAATAAAAAGGAGGCTGCATTGAAAACTATTGAAAAGAAGGACAGTAAATTAATGGAGATAAACAATGTATGATTTATTTTTTAATTTTATTTTATTTTATTTATTCATACTATTCATACTTACTCATAAGTCATGTAAAGAATTAATTTTAGATTTTAGATGAAGAGATAGGCCCAAAATTAGAAAAACTTAAAGAAGAAAAAACACAGTATGTGGAATTTCAACGGATAGAAAGAGAACTAGAATACTGTAAAAAAATTTGTATTGCTTGGAAGTATGTTGAAACTTTAAATGAAAGCGAAAAAGCAGAAGGAAATGTACAAGTTGTTAAGGACAAAATAGATAAACTAACACAAAGTATTATCGCTGGTGAAGAGGAAGTTAAGAATATTGACAAGGAATGTGAAGAAATATCCAAGAAAAGAGATGAGGTATGTATTTCAGTTAAAGAAATAAACTCATATTTTTATATTTTTTTTAAATACATTATTACATTTAGGAAGCAGGAGGTCAATTGAATATGCTGCAGACAGAGCTACAAGAAGCAGAAAAGAAACAATTTAAATTAGCCGCCGAAGTTAACAGTAGTAAAGAAACCATTAAAGCTGCTAAAAAGGATATAGTACAATTGAAGGACAACGTTAAAGACGATGAAAATGTTTTTACATCAAAGCAGAAAGAGTTTGCCAAAGTTGAAGAACTTTTTAAGAACTTAAAAGAAATGGATCAACAAGATTCTAATGCGCTATTAATTGCACAAGAGCAATATCAAAAAATTAGTTCTGGTTTATTACAAAGCAAAGATGGAGAAAATGCAACGTTAGAACAACAGTTGATAACTGCTAAACAAAATGCAACAGAAGCACAGACGCAATGTAAGCAGTGTGAAATGACATTAAGTCATAAGAGAACACAATTAAATAAGAAAAAGCAGGATCTGAAAAATACTGGGGATGAGTATAAAAAATATACAAAGGATCTCGAGGATAAAGAGAAAGAAGTAAAAAATTTGGAAAATGAGCTGAAGAAACTAAATTATCAAGATGGAAATGTAGAACAGCTTAGACAACAAAAACATACCTTAATAAATGAAATAAGAGCATTGGAAGAAAAAGTAGACTTATTTGAATCAAGACATCCTCACACTAGATTTGAATATAAAAATCCTGATCCCAATTTTAATCCCAATTCTGTAAAGGGAGTAGTGTCTAAATTAATTACAGTTAAAGATAAAAGGGCAGCATACGCGTTAGAGATTGCTGCAGGAGGAAAAGTATGTACCTAAATTTATATAAAATTCATTTGTTTTATTTAAGTTACTATTTTGAAACTTGAATTTCAGCTGTATAATGTGATAGTAGATACAGAAACCACTAGCAAAAAATTACTACAACGTGGACAGTTGCAAAAGCGTGTTACTATTATTCCTTTAAATAAAGTAGGTGGAAGAACAATGGATAATCAAATAGTTAATTTGGCACAAAAATTAGGTGGCGCGGAAAACGTTAAATTAGCATTGTCTCTCATAGATTTTCCAGAACATACGCGAACAGCTATGACTTGGATTTTTGGACAAATTTTTATTTGTAATGATATTGGAACTGCTAAAAAAATTGCATTTCATCCGAATATCATGAGAAAATGTGTTACTTTAGAAGGAGATGTTGTGGATCCTGCTGGTACTCTGTCTGGAGGTGCGCAATCAAAGACTGGATCAGTTCTCTTAAAATTAGAAGAATTAAAAACTATTCAAAACGAATTAAATATCAAAATAAAAAATCTCCAAAGTATCGAGACTACTCTACAAAATATCAATAGTGTTGCAGAAAAATATACGTCACTGAAGCAAACATTCGATTTACGAAATTATGAAATTAGTATGGTGAAACAACGATTGGAACAAACAGTATATTATAAATTAAAGGAAGAGGTATATTTCGCAAGTCCGATATATCGAAACGAACAACTTATCAATATTAAGTATTTTTCTTTTTTTTTTAGATTCATCAACTAGAAATAAGTATCGAGGAACTTTTACAAAAAATGAAAGTAGCAGAAAAGAATGCAAAAGAGAATACGAATCTTGCGAAAGAACTGGAAAATCAGTTGAAAGATGCAGTTAATATTCGTGAGAAACAACTGAACGAAGCTACAGCTCAACTAGAAAAAATGAAAAAGAAAGCTGAAAATAGTCGCAAAGAGTGGCAAAAACGGGAACAGGAAGCAGAAACGCTTCAATTAGAAATTGAAGAGTTGCGGAAATGTATTGAAACTGGTAAAGAACAGTTGTTAACATCGGAAGAAAAATTAAAAACGCTACAAGAAACAGCAAATCAGTTAGAACAACAATTAAAAGAAGCCAAGGATAATGTAGCACAGATTCAGGCTAATATAAGGGAACGGAAAAATATTATTAATAAACAGAACGCTCATATGCAAAAGCTTGTAACAAAAAAAGAAGACATCATAAAACAGAACAAAGAGGCAGAGTTGGACATTAAAAAGTTAAACCATGAAATTAACGCAATTAAAAATTGTGCTATAGATTGTAAACACAAAGTCTCGGAACTTGTACGAAAATACCAATGGATTGAACAAGATAAAATTTATTTTGGAAAAGCGGGTAACGACTTATTTTCTTATATTCCACTTGTAAATTTATTTTGTTTGTTTGTTTGTTTTTTGTCACAAATTTATAAGATATTTTCTTCTCTTGCAGGTGGTATTTACGACTTCAGTGTTAATAAACCCAATGAAGTGGAACAAAAAGTACATCGACTACAAATATCACGAGAACAATTGAGTCGACATATTAATACGCGTGCTATTAGTTTGTTCGATAAAGAGGAAGAACAATATAATGAAATGATGAAAAAAAAGAAAATAGTTGAAAATGATAAACGAAAAATATTGGAAACAATTAAACATTTAGATGAAAAGAAAAAGGAGACATTGCTCAAAGCTTGGCAACAAGTATTATCAATTAATTATTTTAACTAAACATATTTGTGTATTAAGATCAAAATAGTAGTAAATAATTATTTTAAATTGATTTTTAGGTAAACAAAGATTTTGGATCGATATTTAGTAGTTTGTTACCAGGAGCTAATGCAAAATTACAACCCCCGGAAAATCAATCAGTCATGCAAGGTCTAGAAGTAAAAATCGGATTTTCCGGAATTTGGAAAGAATCGCTAGCAGAATTATCTGGAGGACAGAGATCTTTAGTAGCTTTATCTTTAATTTTAGCTATGCTTTTATTTAAACCCGCACCTCTATATATTTTGGACGAAGTTGACGCCGCTTTGGATCTTTCGCATACGGAGAATATTGGTATAATGTTAAAAAGACATTTTAAACATTCACAATTTATTGTTGTATCATTAAAGGATGGAATGTTTAACAATGCTAATGTAATATTTACAACTAAGTTTGTTGATGGAATGTCAACAATATCTAGAAGTGAAAGAATAAGAAGTAAGTAGATCTATATGTAAGATTACATACATTCATTTGTATAAGTTTCAAAGTAAAATTGCAGAAAAAGTTAAATTTTATACATAATATTTTGGTTTACATGTATTGATCATTTTTTTTAAATTTCGACATACTGTAATACATCCAGATTGTTATTGTGAAATATTCATAGGTACAGAATTTTACCTGCTAATCATAAAATGTTAATCACATTTAGTTTTATTTTAAATACATACATAAGTGTTTCATGAGAGTTTCTTAAATATATATATATATATTTTTGAGAAAAGAACTTTATCAATATTGATGTACTACCTAATAACCTTACAGTGTATTTACCAGACTTGACCAATTAATGTCTTTGAAGAAGGGATGTTGTTTTATCTCAGGTATTGTCATCCTTTCGTATGGTTGGTATTTCAATATCTGCAAATTTGAGAAATTTAATATAAACTATTGTATACTTACATTTGAAGGATTATGTATAACCTTACATTAAGAAGTAGAGATTTCGCATCCTCCGACAGCTTACTAGGAATGTTAATTATGGAATGCGATTGAAATACGCACGGGTGTTTTGTCTGAAATTTCTGAAATGCGAAAGTAGTATCTCGTATCTGTTTTATATGATATGATTATAACAAAATTTATCTTTATTTTTACATACATTGCCTACTAGTAATTCATACAAGATAACCCCAAAACTCCAAATATCCGTTGCAGAAGTAAGAGTGATCATAGGCGTAAACATACACAGTTCAGGAGACGCATATGGGTGCTTATATTTCAATAAATCTACGTCTTGACTGGGTACAACATACGTCAACTGAACATGTCCATGATCATCAAGTAATATGTTATCCGGTTTTAAATCAAAGACTAGAACTTCTTGTTGATGTAACCCTTCCAAAGCTAAAAGTATTTCAGCAGCCCAGAGACGTATTACATTTTCTGGTATTATCCAAAGTTCCTGTTCAACATCCGAATTGTTTTTTGTTGATTCTAGTAATAGAGTAGTGTTCATATATTGTATTTTTTTATTATCTGATGAACAATAATTTATTTCTTCAGATTTGTTATAGGATTCTATCGACCGATTTAATTCACAGCGATCTGTAATGTTAGTAGTTTTATTACTATTTAGACGTTTTATCGCAATATGTTTGCTAACAAATTTTAAATTATCCATTGAAGAACTTGTTGACTCTTTTTCATCAAAACTCAGATCTTTACAACTATCGCTCAACGACGAATTATCGGTACTGCACTGACTTTTTATTTTGTTAGTATTGTTTAGTGGTAAATAATTCGAAATTATCACATTTTCAGGTATTTTTTCGATTACAGTGTTTTTGTTTATACCGTCAATTTGTAACGATATTTCATTAACATCCACTGATGCTCCATTCCAATCTTTAGACTGACACCTGCTATTTTTCAAATTTAATAATGTAGTGTTATCCTCATGATTCATTAAACAATGAGAATCATGTAATCGGCTAGCAACAGTATTACTTTCTTTCAAAGTTGCATTAACCGATTGCAACAATATTTGTGCCTTTTCTAACAATTGTGTCGTAGATACATCCCTATAGTTCTCATATTTTTCTTCTAATGTCATTGGATGCATCTCCATTTGTACTTTATAATTTGTACTAAGGAAATTTAAATTTTCTATTGATGCAGTAGTGCTTTCAATTTCATTTTTGGAATTGTTTTGTTCTAAAATAATATTATTATCAATGACTGATTTTTCAGTATTATTTTCCAAAACTATTGTATCACGCATTTCATTACTACTGGAGTTGTAATGTGATGTTATAAAATCCCATAACTTTCCACGGCTACAACGCAATAAAAGATTATAATTTTATTGACATGAATAAATAACAATGGTATGATATCTCTAATGTTTACCTTAGATATTGCAAAATTAAGAATGCTGTTGTTTCTGTCTCAATGCATGCATGTAATTGTACCATGTACGGTACTTGCCCGCGCAATATGTAATTACTTATATTTTCTTTATTTGTAGATGATTTTTCTATAGCCTGAAATTAAAGAACACAATTATTTAAGTTAATCTGAAAGAATATTTATATATAGAATTTACAATATAATAAATTATTTTATTTTCGAATTGTATACCTTCACGATGTTGAGACAGTTTCGGCGGACGTCCTTTACGAGCATCACCGATTCAATAATTTTGACTGCTTTATAATGTTGAAGTTCTGAGATAGGTTTACTTAATAAAGAGATATTACAATTCAAATATCTATTGTAAAGTTTCTCAGCACGCTTTAAGTATTTCGATATTTTTTGTTTAATTATTTCTGCTCTCATTTTATTTGAATCGCATTCAACTCCCGTTCGTAAACTGGATATGCCCATTTTATACTGGGTAAATGCTTCTTCGTACTCTGTAAGATCTTCATGTCTAAAAGCTGCGCTCATATGTGCAGCAGCAATTAAAATATACTGCGAAGAATCTGGCCACGATTGCGGTAAATCAGATCCATCGTGTGCCATTATTGAAGACCCTAAATCTTCAGTAGCTACATTAACTTTTGTATTATTATTTGATGTTTGTACAAGTACAATATCATTGCCATCTTTTACATTACGATTGGAGTCTTTATAACAATTGTTATTCTTAGTAGATATTAATTGATTATCCTCCAGTGTTGATATCATTTTTTCTGAATCACTATGTTTTACAAATATATTAGTAATTGTGTTCTTTGTTGTAGATATCTTTTCATTCTCAGTTTTGTAATCTGTGTTATTTAATTGCGAAGATTGTAATTCTGTACATTTAGATATCTCTTGAGAATGTTTTACTTCATCTTTGGGAACAGAAATAGATAATATGGAACACGAATTTGGTAATGAATTTTGAATACTTTTAGGTTGAAAAATATTTTGTGAAACAATGTCATCGGTGGGTAAAGCATTTATGTAAGTACGATGATCATCTTCAACTGATGTGTCAGAACTGAGAGATTGAGAACAATCGCTTAAGGAATAATCTGCGTGACTAGTTTCAAAAAACTTTATGAAAATATCACTAGAGTATAAATACGAATGCCTTCCGATAAATTCTAAAAACTTTAATGCGCTTTCTCTCCTTTCTTCGATTACTTCTGTCTCAAACCTGCCAAAAAATTTTGGCTTTGGTAACAATGGGAAACTTTCTTTAATTTGAGATCGTGAGCACAGTACACTTAATTCAGAATGAAGTTTCTTAAAATCATTGTATCGTTTCCATACAGATACTTTAGAAATTTCTTCGTGAGACGATTTTAAAAATACCTGGAAAATAAGGATTGTTATAAGTTATAATTTGATTACATTTCATAAAATGTTTGTTACAATTTTCTTCATTTAAATTGAATGCTATTCAATGAAAATATTGAAATGACAACTATTTTATTGACAAGGTTCACGTGAAAGATACTAACAAAAAATGAACATAATTTCTACAGTATAACATACCACAGATGTGACTTTGTAAATAGTGAAGCCTTTCTTATGTAGTGTCGTTTCAGGAATAATAAAACGCCTCACCCACTTATCTCTCGTGGGTGCCATCGTTTGTATATTTAAAACGTCAAACCAGAAAACTCGATAAACTTATCACTTTATCGCTCTAATTTGTGTACTTCTGGCATCGTATTTTCATTTATCTAGCTTTTTCCTTCGTTTGCGAGGCATGTATATTGCGATTGATTACTCCTCAATTACTGTCACTTGCATGCACTTGCATTTATCGATATAAGAAATATACGTGTCCTTTCAGGTAACTGTTTACGGTACATGTATCTCTAAGAATTCTACTGGAACTAGCATGATTGTTGTGTAATTTGAACAATGTTAAACGAACGTCAAAACGCGAATTTTGTACCTTCGATTGTTTACGAATTATAGTCGTACAGACCAGACAAACTAGGTTACAAAACTATTATTAAAATCTTATGTCAATGTCATACTATTTCACTTGGTTTCACTATTTATGCATCACAATTGAACGACTCAGAATCGGTGAATCCATTTCATTCGAACCTCTCACTTTCACCACCTGAGTGTTGCGTGGTGTTGCGCGTGTAACAGAGTATCGGAGACTTAACAATAGCAGAATATAAAATTAAATTTTTGTTCATACTTATACACGTGCATAGTTATATTGTTCGCTTCTTTTAAACACTTTTTATCGCAACAATTGTTTTCTAGTCGTAACCGTACCATCGGTTTTTCAACTACTTGTCACTTCTTCTCGTGTTTCGATCCACTATGCGTCGGACCTGCAGTTCACCGCTGGTAAGAATGACGTGCGACTCAGAGAACCAATGAGAAACGAATTACGTTAGGAACTAAATGTAAAATCCTAATCAATGAATGTAAAATAAATCATTTGTGTATTATGAATATATCGTTTATGTTTAGAATAATTGGAAAAGAAGAATTAAATTTATGTATTCCAGTAGATAATCCTGTTATTATTCCAAGTATAAATGTAAACGTCGTTTCGTTTATATTTAATAAAACCACCATTTTAGGTGCTTAGTTATTTTATTAAATCTAATTAAAAATATTATGTAATATATTCTGTTGTCTGTATAAAATAAAAGTAATAAAAATGATTAGTTTTCATCCAGTTGCCCTAAAGGGAGTGGTTTGGGTAATGACTTTTCAAGACACTTCATCTCCTTTCGAACTTCTTTAGACTTTTGTTTGTCGAGCGATTCAATTAATCGTAACTTATGCGCTATTTCTTGTTGTATAATAGGACGATATTTCTTTTCCATTCCTAAGCATTCCATATCGTTTAGGAATTCCATTCTTTCTTGAATTCCTCGTACCACTGAAACATCGAACAAAAAAAAAAATGCATTTAATACAAAAGTTTTGTATCGTATATAAATTTATTTCATCTATTAGGTGGACTGGAAAGTGATGTCGTTTTTGCCATCTTAAATACTTGTTTATCATTTATCAGCTCATTGATTTTTCTGGCATTGAAAATTTGCACACTAGGTGACAAAAAGCTGCTTTAATATAAAAGAAACGACATTACTTTTCGGTCTACCTAATACTTACAATCGTCGATAGGATCAACATCGTCAGGAAAACGTGGTTCACGCCTTGTTTTGTGAAGTATTTTTGGACCGTGAGGAGTTTCCGGCATGTCTTCCCCATACGTCATCATACAAGCCAAATGACGCTTTTGTCTTTCTTTGTTGGCTGGATTTTTTATAAGAAAAGTAAACGATATTACTAATTCATTAATTTAACTTACATCTACTTATTAATTTGATATTCTATGCCCGAGTATATTACATTGCCTTCTTTTAAATCCTAGAATTATTATAATTAAAATACATGGACTTACGTAAAGGAGATGTTCTCCTATACTGTTCTCTTTCGTACGCCCCGCTTTTAATAATCATATCTTGCGACCGTTTTTTCCAAACCGTAGGCATCATTACCTAAGGGCATATGACTGGTTAGAAAAATAATCTCGTCGCTTTTTATTAATCACTTCATCGATACTGATTCAATTGCTCTACAAATTTTACTCGATACTCGGAATCATGTTTATTTATTTTTCCGCTTGATCTTTCCATGGGAGGCGGCAAGGATTCACCCTTATCGATCGCTTCTTGAATAGATTTCCTCTGCATCATGGTCACTTTAGACTCTTCCATCAAAACTAAAGTAAAGAAATGCCGCGTAAGTAAATAGAGCGAGTAATTTTCAAAATGCGCTGAATCCTGTGTAAAAGGCTTTCTTTCTTTTATTTGTAAAGATATTTATTCTGATCTACATAGATCGTTGCACCCGCTTGGTACAACTTCGGAAGGTAAATGGAGCATTCACGCGCCTCTTAGATCGAAGGTGGTTGAAACTTAGCGAGACAATGATATTTAACGTACGTTTGATTAGATTTCTCGTCTCCTCGCTGTATTTAGCTCTCGGTGGATGATGAAACGCGCCCGCTCCCATTTCAACCGTCTGATAGTTCCGGTCCATTGTAACCACTTCCCGCGAAGATCGTATTCAAACCTGTCAACGCATCAACGTAGATTAATTGCAAATTGTCACAATTCATGGCACGCTAAACTAACAATCGCGCTACTAGTTACCCGCCGCGATGCAAACAGAAGCTCAGAGTTTGCGTCATGTTTCTATGGCTACCTTCGAATATGATTCAACTCGATCGAATTAACTTTTAAACGGAGTGGAACTTTCGACGTTTCTACTAACGAGGAGCGTTACCTAACTGCCAGTAATTGATTAGGGAAGAATGTTCAAAATCGTATCGCTTAAGATCGCTTTTATCTTATACTTCCAATATACATGTATACATGTATCGTTATGGTTCTCTATCATCTTATCGTGCTTCCCTATCGTTTCAAAAATAAATGCTATCTACACGTGGCACGTCCCACCGCTGAATACTTTTTTTTTTACGTACAAAACCAACTGTTGCTGAATTCGTGTACCCGCTCCGCTAAGTATACATATACACGCTCCGTTTACATTTTTTTTTTTCTTCAAAGGTCACCCCATCCTTTATGCGTGGTTCGGCACGCGGCAGACAATTTTGTTCAAGATGGAAAACATTACGCGAGCTAAAGAGTTTCATTTACTTATGAAATATACGACTATCGTTTACAAAAGTAATTATTTTCCCTGGCAAATTGATCTAGTTCAAGCTCGATAAAATTCAACTTCGAGGGATGTTTCCGAATGGCCTCCAGAGATCATTCCAGGGTCGAAAAAAGTTCCTCAACTCTTTGAACTCTTTGAAATATAGTTCCAATCATGACGAAGGCGAATTATTTATCGATACAATTTTGCTTACGAGACGCATCTACAGTAGCAAGAAGTATCAATTTTGCGTGACTGTACAAAAATGATCAATTGGGAACGAATACACCTTGAAGGATGCGGCAGTGGTTCACGCTGGTGCGCATGACGTATAATCTAGCGTTAGGGGTTACCTTCCAACCCCCTGACCGAAGCAAACTCGCGTTTTGCGCGTCGAAGGCACATCGCGAGCGAGAAACGAGCGTCCCTCGATTTCTGTTCCCCTTTCGAGCCACGAAACGGCGCTTAAACGAGGGTAAGGTCCTCGAGCATCCTTTCACTTTGTTACGCTTCGTTCGACAATCAGATTTTAACGGTTTTCATCGACCAGAGACAGGGAAAGTTATTGATTCTCATTGTGAATTACACTTTCCAGTGACATTCGTTGCTCCTTTTACCCCCAGGTGAGTAACGACACGTTATATTGCTTGCTCCCATTTCGAAAGCCAATGAATTAACCAACCGATGGCCTGATAGCATTTCTTATAAGCAATACTTCCTTTACCGATGCTATCCTTTCTTCGAATAACACGATCGCAGCGACTACTTGATTATTTCCATTTCTCGTTATGTTTTGCGAGAAGCTTTTTAATTACTTCAACGAGTCTCACCGACTTCACTTTGATTCCTGCAATTAATGTTTCATCGAGTAAATGCTGTTTGAAATTTTCAGGGATAATATACGTATAAATAAGAAGTTTCATTTTTTTATCAAACGAGCAAGATGAAGGTGGGATTGATGAAGAAATTCCACTGTTTCACTTTGAAACAAGGCACAGCGTTTATAGCCGTGTGTCAATTGGTAAATATAACAGTCATCGAATTATTAAAAAAAAAAAATCTAAGTAAATATAGTTTAGAATATTTTAGAAAACATACGAATTTGTCTTATCTCCGATTTTGGAAGCACGCTCGAGCTTCCAAGAAAGGATTCTTATCCTTTATCGTTTCACAGAAGCAACAGAGTTTCTTGATGGATTAGGATTCCGTTTTGATTCATCTTTTAAAAAAATAATTTTTTACAAAAATTGTTTAGATCACTGCATCGGATCTAATGCATTTTTCCACTACAGTTTGTGTCTGTGTTCGGTATGATATTTTTGGTTCTGGCATTGGCCCATGCCATGGTCATCCAAGAAATGGTGGTCAGAGATACGGAAGATGCTCTCGCGAGGGAAGCCCTGGAAGATATATCATCGAATCATCTTAACACGAAGAAAATGGACATGGCGCATCATAATGCAACTGGTACTTACAAAACTACGCCGTAACGAGCTTACACCGAAGATTATTGTCATACGTTCCCTCGTAATTGTTTGTTGCAGAAATGGTTTACGCGATATATTGCGGATTAGTCGTTATAGTGATACATTTTATTTCCAGTATTTTGCTTCTATACGGCGCGCTGACGGTAATGATATTTTACGTAGAAAAAGAATATTTACTTGATAAAAACAAGGTAATTTATTCTGGTAGAACAATCGTCACTTCATGGCGCCGTGGTTGATGGTGACGATGACGATAATATCAGCGTTCACGATTTCCTTGTTCTTGGTAGAGCAAGACTGCCCCTTTATCGCTACTCTTGGCGGTAAAGCAGGCATCTATGAACGTACGTTGACAAATATTATTCTTTTAGTTATTATGTCGCGTTATTGCTTAAAAACATTGGTTTCTTTTTAAAGGTATGTTCATTCTCTGGCTCATATTCTCGAGTTCTTACGTATGGTTTGTGGTATACAGCGCTTACAAGAGCCTTGAAACAAAAAAAGGGCTGACCCATATACTTCACGGTGTGAAGAAAAAGACGCCGCCAATATCGTCCAAATCGCCCGTACCAGTCATACAAATATCAAAAGCGGTTCAAACATGCGCAAATAAACCGTCCGAGGTTTAAAGATACTAGAAAGGCGCAAAAGTAGCTACGAAAAATCGGATTTATTCATTACAACGGATGTGAGTTTGGATTCGGTGGCGAGCTTCTCGCTGTTGAAAGACATTCATAGATAACATTGATTTTTAAATAAATTTTACAATCGGCATTGCAGAGATGGGCAAAATTTGATGAGAACGCGTAACGAACTTTTCTTATTCTACGTGATATTTAATATTATTCTGGAATTCAAATTTTATTTTTTTTTGTTCTTTATGTAATTAATAAATTTGTCCATCGTTGCAACATTGACAGGGATCTGCGATTGAATAATCGTAACATTTCAGAAACTAGTCGAAGTTGAACATGGAAAGAACGGAGGTTTTAACGATGGCGAGAAGATGGTAATATCATGGTAGGAAAACACTGTGCGTGTTATATGACATGGCGAAGATGTTTCACTTTACAAAGCTCAAAAAACGATCTGCAGTACAAAATGCTTGCTTCATATATTACGCATGTTATTTCTTGCTCGTGCATATTACAATTAATTGTTGACAATTTGCGTTGTACAATAACGATACTTTGAAACCACACACTGAACAACAACGCACAGACTTACAATTATTCTTAAATCTGTAATGATGAAACTGCATATCGAAATACGACGACGCATACATCCTAACATAATTTTCAAGTTCTGTTATCGTCACGATAAATGTGAATTCACTTATGTTAACGACACTACATTCAACTGTTTCATTTTTCGTATAGGCGACGATATTATTCTCCTTCTGTAAGACTGAACCTTAATTGTTAGAGCATTTTAAGGTAACTCATAGATTACACGGATAGTTAAAAAAAAAAGATGAAGCAAAAAGAAGAAGAATGAAATACATCGCTTGCAACGGGTCATCGATATTTTATTATAAATAGATACAGAGTTTGGTCTCGCAATAATTTTTATTTTATATTCAATCCCAACTTCTTTATGACACTACAACCTTGATATTTTATGGTAATATCTCAATAGTAACAACTGAATGTAGTTGTGTTTTGTGTATATGTATATTAAATGTATGGAAATCATAAAAATAAAGACTACAAAACTGTAATACGTTAAATATGTCTCATCGTTTAATTGGGTAATTACCGAAGATGTTTACAATAATTAGCCAAGTTGTGTATGTTTACGTCATCCTTAAAACTTGTGTACAATAAGAGATATGAAACGTTTTCAATCATGATACATCTTATAACAATAAACGAAAGATTTATAGTTTCATAAAATAAATATGTATATATAAAAAAAATACATGATTCAATTGCAAAGCACATACTTATTACCAAAAACAGCTTAATTATTTTCACACGATATCTTTTTTTTTCGAAATATTCGTATCAGTTTTAACCATAAATTTCGTAATTTATATTTAAGAAAGACATACTTTCTTTTTTCAGCTTGCAACATTTTAAAACTTGCAACTCTATATGAGTAGAGTTCCAGCAATAGGCCCATATAACAAGTGAATAACAGTATGTTTTAGTATTCTTTAAAATTTTTTCTTACAATTTGCCATTCATAATTCACACACAGTGCATATATCACAAACAAAGAAATAGTACGTTTCGTTTGGTCCTCTATCACATAGAGTATGATTTTAAATAACAAACACAACTCCTGCTTACCATATAAACTACACATCACATACAATAAACACTAAATTTATTGTATTAAAGGTGTATGTACTCTCATTCGTTTGTTTAGCAAACAATAGGTAAACAAAAGAAAATCGCAAAACGTGTAAGTGTGATGTCTTTGAATTTAGGAGTTTACCACGGCTCTTGTGGAGTTTACTTCCTTTTCATCCGATCACATTTTGTCGTCTGTTAATTCAAGGAACTGTGCATAAAAATCTCTTGTGCATTCACCTTTATTATTGAATACAAACTTGTAGTAACTACCATCTGCACATATAACTGTAACATAAAAAAAAATTGCATGTAGCATTTAATACGCCTATAATTAAAGTAATTTTACACTGCAATACTGACCTATAATACTATTGCTGTCAGCCCCAAAAGCGCACATACATTGCGGACCTCCCGGAACTTGAAATTTGCAAAAGCTCCAGCTTGAACTAAAATATTTTGGCAGGAAAGTGGCGGACGCTAAACTAGATTGACGATTTAATTTCTGATCTTTAACAGCAAAAACGTGTACAGTTCCATGATCGCTAGCTACGCATAGCCAAGTAGAATCATGATTAAAATTTATGCTGTAAATATATCAGTTTAATCAATAAAATCATTTTGACAATAAAATATCTTCTATCTGTAATTTAATTTTCCTCACCAATAAATATTTGCATGGTGAGCTCCTCTCCTCAGTTCGTTAATCATATTTCCACTCTGAGTTTCAAATACTCTTATTAAGGTTCCTTTTTCTGAAGCAGTAGCTAACCTGGTACCTTGCAAGCTTAAAGCTATACAAGATAAAGGTGTTTCGTGTGCTTCAATGTTTAGAGGTTGCTTTTCTGTATTAGCCAAATCTATTACTGTAACAGAAGAAAGATTTATGATAACTGTTCATAAAAGTGAAACTGAAAGAATTTTTCACTTAAAATGTTACCTTGTACATGTCCATTTTTTCTACCAGGAAAAGCAAGTAAAGAATTACTACTGTTTGGACATAATACACATAGTCCTCTAGGATTGGGATTAGTCTCAAATACATGAAGCTGTTGAGGATTTTGCGTGAATGTGTAAACTTTTATAACACCTTCTAAAATTACTACTATCCTATCTCTCCTTAGTTTAACACCTTTTACAGGAGCATTAAATTCTAAAGTAATCGTTGGTAATTTTTTAAGGTCATCCCATATAGCAACTGCAAACATTTCAGAAGATAAATAATTCATTGTTTTAATACATTTAAAGTGTTAACAGTATATAAAAAGTTTTACCTTTATTGGTGGGATACATTGGTTTTGCTCCACTGCCAACTAGTGCTAAATAATTACACCTAAATAGCATTTCCACGTGACCAAGGCCTCCATCACTGAAATGACGGGCCTTTTCCTTTAAAGGGTCGCAATTATAAACTCTGTAGCCATTTTCCATTCCACAAGCAAAACATCCTATAAGTGGAAAGTTATCCAAGCAATAATGATATTGTTATCTGCTTGTGTGTTATATATTTATCTCTTTTCATTGTGATTGAACACAGTATTCAAAGCATTCTTGTTTCTTATTTAATGAGTGCATTGCTGCAGATATAGAAAAAGTGAGAAGATAAACCCGATCAATTGAATAAACACAATCACACAACATTTTTAATGCATCAGAAAATAAAGTATATAAACTAAATTCTCTAGCAACGTTAATAAAATCAGTGATCAAGCAAATCAATGTCAAGGAAATTTATTTAATGTTATCAAAATACAAGCCAATTTCTGTAAATAACGAAAATAGGCACTATTACGACATAATTTTATGCTTAAGGGATTAGATTAAGTAGGAAGTAAATCGTTTAAATGTAACTTCTCGAGAAAATTATACTGCACATTTATTATTGAAAACATTAAAATTATACTCAAATGAGGTTAGAAAGCAGAAAACGCTATTGAAGTTTCAATTTGATTGATTTTTCAGCAAAAAATGGATGACGAAAATACATTATATCATATCAAAATGATAGCAATAATCTAGAGAAGTAAAGCCATGATAAATCCGTACGAGGCATCGGACGCAGAGGTTAGAAGTGAAAAAATAAATTTTGACAGTCCGTGACCGGGCTGTCAAATGTAGCACACTCGGTCACATACCTTGATCCTGATTGAAATCTGCGTAGAGTAAACCATTCCCGTGAGGATTCCCAGTGGTTAGGTTCATCGTTAATTATTTCTTTGATCGCAACATTCGCTCGAACAATCGTTTACCCGTGGAATTCTATCACATCTTCGCCGGCAAGCATATGAGACGAGACACCGCGAGAGACTTTTCGTAACTACGAAGTTCCGCTACCATCATAGGGTCTCAACGCATGCGTGTTCCTCTGTATTAATCAGCTGATACCAAAACCAGACAGAGTCTTGGCCCTATTCAAATAAGAACAGAATATCAAATATGTAACTACGCTTACAATTAGGCTAGCGATTTCATTCGAGTAATCATTTATTTACGTTAGTAATGGCATGTCTGAATAGTATCAAGTAAACCAACAAGGTTTCTGCAAGCAGGGTTCTTTCAGGGTTCTTTTCGCCCAGGTCGATTGGGCTACAGAAACGTAAAACAGTGGCAGGAATGGTTCCATTTTAACTATTTTTTATACAGATTTATTTCAAAAAGAAAGACACAACTGTATGCCAAATACTGCACAATTTCTTTATTTATAGCGTTAACATAATTTTTTCTGTTGACAAAAATGTTAGTTTCTTGTTTTTCTCAATGGATGCATCCAAAGCCGCTCTGTGGGCAGGTGTTTTGTTTTTGTTTTGTTTTGTATTTTGGGCGGGGTACAATTTATTTAAATGAAAACATTAATTGAAAGAGCTGGTTGGAAAACACGTTCGTACTGTACGATGGATCATAAGGGAATGTTTAAAATAAAGGCAATCAAAGAAAAAATTAAATGCGTGAAAAATGAAAATCATAATCAAAGACGATTAGGTTCAAATGTAATTGCCAATTACAAATAAGTATAAATGTGAATTGTGAGTCGATATGCGTGTGTACGATACATGTGTGTGAGTCGATAATATCAGTAGCGCCATCGGTGGGAAAACGCCAAAGTTTGTAGTAAAAATAGTTTCCACTGTTCTTACACTAGATGGCGCCAGCGATATCTTTGAACAAAAATTTTTTATTTATCATAAATACATAATTAGTAACATTCTTTTGGCTTATAACACTACAACAAATCAGTTGATATGGCATATTTCTTATTTTTTTTAATACTATCGACCCTTTAATTAATGGCGTCATCTAGCAGCAACAGTGGGAACTATTTTCACTACATACTTGAGCGTTTTCCCACCGATGGCGCCACTAAAACTAAACCAACCGCCATCTAGCAATAACAGTGGGAACTATTTTCACTACAAACTTGAGCGTTTCCCCACCGATGGCGCTACTATCGCTAAACCAATACCAGTATAGTTGTCTCTCCCATTTGTACTCGTTTGTTTATGTTGTGTATTTATTTGTCAATAAACTGTTACAATTACAATTCCGTGTTAAAATAATTCATCATGCCAATCTTAG
This sequence comes from Hylaeus volcanicus, assembly GCF_026283585.1. Lineage (NCBI taxonomy): Eukaryota > Metazoa > Arthropoda > Insecta > Hymenoptera > Colletidae > Hylaeus > Hylaeus volcanicus. The sequence goes on from NC_071981.1 coordinate 21,383,253, forward strand.
ACAAACGTAAAGGCGATGATATTTTGGCATTGGTTCCTGCTTCAAAAAGGACTAAGAATGAAGTGGTCTTCAGTAGCAGGGAAAAAGCGGTCGTACAAAACGTAAGGTTAACCTTAGTTTCGCGTTGGTTCGCGATTGATTTTACCAACAAAAGTTTGTTCTTTTGCTTCACAGGGACCACCTAGAACCTCTTCTTTGTTAGCACCGATTATGCTTTTGGAAGGGCATCAAGGAGACATATTTTCTCTCGAATTTCATCCCGAGGGCCAGTACCTGGCTTCCACCGGTTTCGATCGACAAGTTTGTACGTTATTTGATAACCTAAAAGTCTGTAAATCTGTATCGTAACAGAGATCTATATATCATATTAAAATTACAGTTATTTGGAACGTTTATGGAGAATGTGAAAATATATCTGCGATGACTGGACACAGTGGAGCAATTATGGAATTACACTTTAGCCCCGATGGCAGTCACTTATACACTGCTAGTACAGACATGACATTAGGTTTATGGGACATAGTCGCTGGTACTAGAATTAAAAAACTCAAGGGTCACACTTCTTTCGTTAACTCTGTTTCGGGTGCACGAAGAGGTATTACGCAACTTTGCTCCGGTAGCGACGATAGTACGATACGCGTATGGGATCCTAGGAAAAGAGGACAGTGTTACACTTTAAACAACACATATCAGGTACTAATGGTTTATTCGTAGTTTTGGAAGTTTCGATTACAGATGATGTTTAATGAAATGTTTGTGTGTAGGTTACCGCCGTAACATTTAACGATACAGCGGAACAAGTAATAAGCGGTGGAATAGACAACGATATAAAAGTATGGGATCTGAGGAAGAACTCCATTCTTTATAAACTTAAAGGACATTCGGATACCATTACTGGCCTGAGCCTGAGTCCTGATGGCTCCTATATTCTTTCTAATGCCATGGATAACACGTTAAGAATTTGGGACGTAAGGCCGTTCGCTCCTTACGAACGATGCGTCAAAATTCTTTCCGGCCACCAACATAACTTTGAAAAGGTGTGTTACCGTATTCTCGTTTATTTCAACTATGATGCAAGATTGTCATTATTTATATAATTATGTTACAGAATCTATTAAGGTGCGCATGGTCACCGGATGGCAGCAAAGTATCAGCTGGATCATCGGACAGATTTCATTATGTTTGGGACACTACGAGTCGCAGGATATTGTATAAATTACCTGGTCATAATGGCTCTGTTAACGACATCGATTTCCACCCAAAGGAACCGATTGGTAATACTCGTATATTTCGTATTAGAAGTATGTATGTATTTTATTTTATCGTAACTATTCTAAGCGAATATTTTTTTTCCAGTCTGCTCCGGGTCTAGCGATAAACAAATATATTTAGGAGAAATCGACGCTTCGTAATAAAATTTATAATTATGTTTCGGCGACTTTTATATTTAAGAACGTGTACAAAAATAAAATAGTTGAGACTTGTAAAATATCCTCTAAAAATTAATAACTTGGAATCACGATATTACAACCTTACCATTTGGCAGCGGTTTCTATCCCAAACTTACAAGAGCGAATCGATTTTTGTCAAAAGAAAAAATTGAAAGTAACGTGGAAATGTATTACGTTTCGAAGAATATGCGAAAAAAATAGTTGAACGAGGGCACTAAATAATTTTGTTAACAAAAAAACTGGCCCATGGGGGGATCGAACCCACGACCTTCGCGTTATTAGCACGACGCTCTAACCAACTGAGCTAATGGGCCTCGCTGTCTTTCGATCAGTTTGGATTGTTCAAATCTAGTGATAATGGCGTGTTTTTCATATACTGTCATACAATCGATTTCGGATCAAAATAATTTGACTCAATTAAATGGCTGATTAAGCGTGAAAGTAACTAGCTATATTATTAGATCTTATTAAATACATCTATAAGATGAAATGAGTTCCTTATCGTATACGAAGACTATCGATCACAACCGCAAATGATCGAAGTGTGGGATATTTTTCCCAACTTTTCTGTGAAAAGTTAACGGTCCGTACTACTCGAGTGTAGATAAATTTCTTCACTAAAAAGCAGCTCCATTCGAAATGTTACCTGCATTCTTCGTTATTCGAAGCACTTCTTTTCTCGCAGAGGAAGGTTCATGAACCTTATGTATATCGATTTCACTATTCCTAGAGGCAAGACGAAACGGTCAATGGACTATCGTCTTCTACGTCCATCAACCGGTCTAACAATAGTCACGACGGGATTGAAGCATTTCCTAGCGAAATAGGAGAAATAGAAAAGTATTAAAAATGGTTGCGATCGACGCAAAGACGCTATTCTAATTGTAAAAAGTGTAAGATCAGAGTAAGGAAGTCAGGCTGAAATCTATAGGCCGCACAAAAATAGCGACAATACAAGCGTAAAAAGATAATAAATTCAGAAAGTTCTTGCCTCGATGCAAGTTGGTACAGTTCTGACCTTCGCCAGAAATCACAGTCGTGTGGAAACCCCTGACGTCAGGCCCTTCGTTTACAAAAGTCCTCTGTAATGAAAATACCTACAGAATGAGGAACGGAGAAAAATCTGGAAAAACGGAACAGAGTTGGGAAAAATGCTCTACTGATTGGCCTAATGGCCCGCTTCGGGCGTTTGTCTAGCTCGAATATTCGAACAAAAGACACCCGAGTTAATCGTTCCGTATGCTTTCCGCGTCTTTCGTTTGCGTAAACGCATGATTTCTGGAATTCTTAGAAAGCAAACGTGACTGGAATCAATCGAAATGTTTGAAATTTCGAGCGACGCGGCGAGCCGATATATCGTATTGCATTCGAGATGAAACTCATCGAGACTAATCAATAGACTGCGGATCTTTATGCAAAATAAAATATTCGCGAACGTGCCTACAAAAATTGAACCTAAATAGAAATTTATCTTATTCCGCAAATATTATAACATGAACTTTAATTTCAATCTTTTCTATATTCTTGCATATTGTTTGCATTTCGTAGGTTTTCGCACATTTCAATTTCCGACAAATGTATAAAGATCCGCAGTCTACTAATCAATGACGCGAATTACAATAATAGCTGTACATATACTATGTACAATATTACGGGCTATCAAGTAGATGTCTTACGTCCGAATGGAAAATCGATGAATCGGTGCATTGACCCACGGTCGTCTATACTCTATAGCCGGTCTTTGCCAGCCGACGAAACAAGAAATACGTTCGCGGCGAATTCGTCGCGAATTCTCAATTATCGATCCAATCTTTACTCGCGGTCACCGGTTAAATCCGGTAGATATCGTGTAAAAATCGCTTAAAACTTGGATCGATCGTTGGTTCGTAATACACGAGGTAACGATCCTCCGAAGGTTCTTCGTTCTCAAAGGCCTAACGCTCTTACCATCTCGATCGGTAAGAATACTCGAATAAATCTAGCGACACGAGACCTTGCCCGCGGGAGAAGCGTTGCTCGAGTAATCACAGAAAAACTGTAAGCAGTCCGTCAACACTGCGCTCTGATAAAGAAAAACCGTACCAAACTGTCGCTCAATGTTTACGTAAGTATATACTTGTACGTATTTATACAAAATCGTAATAATTATTTTTTTTGTACATGTTTCATTTTTATCCAACGGAAATGTTTCTGTCTCTCTGCTGCTTCCCCTGCTCTGTACTCGGTTTCCTTATCTCCCATTTTAAACGGCTATTTTTATCATCGAGAACATATCGCAGTCACTGGTTCTCGAAACGATACGGGTGTTGTTTGTGTACGATGCGATCTAAGATGCCTGAACAAAATACATGGTACGTGGTTTTTTGTTACAATTACTCGCTGTCGCGAAAATAATGCGAAGCGTGATTCTATCGGCAAGCTGAAAAGAGCAACAACTCACGAAAAGGACACCGCGAGAGAAGTTTGATGTTTTTTCTTTTGCGGAAAACGATCATTTCTTCGGATACGATTTCGAAAGCTCTACGGTGTAATCCGATCGAAATTCTGTAGCAACAATAAGGCCGTTGTGTTCGTAACATTGTCGAGCAAAATATATCAGTTTGTCGCGAAAGTTTCTTTCGCGAGTTGCAGTGAGTATTGTAATAACATAGACGAGTAAGTACATCGTCGTGTATATCGTCGACACGCGAGACAGAATCCAGCGTCATTGGTCGTGCGTCGTTCCTCGCGCGGCTCGTGCCACGGTGCCCGCAGGCAAGATAGGCTCTTGACACTTGGTACTTGGGAATAGTTGGAGTATTGATATACGTCTAATTCAATAATTATGTATTATTCATTTACGCGATTCCCGGATTAAGCGGCGTTTACCTCTGCTATCATGAATCACGTTTGTAAAATTTCTCCGTTGCGCTAACGACGCGTACAATTTTCAGACGACCGGGCTAAACCATAACATTGGCTGACGACCAAAGGACGACCGGTTTCGAAGGACGCATACCTGAGAAATTTCCGTTGTGCTCTTTTCGGCAAGTTTTTTATCCTCGATATAGCACGAGAGCCAAACGAGAAAGCAAAGACCGCGAGTTTTTGTTTTAACGTTCGATTTAACGTTTGAAGGAATATGGGAAAAAGCACGCTAGTCGAAAGAATAGACAAAAAGAACGAACGACGAGGCGATAGATTATTTTAATATTTATATTTATATTTGCGAGACGAGGCGCGAAGTTGTTTTGCTTAAAGGCCGGCACGGGCACGGCGCGACAAAGAAAGAGTAACTTTAAAGATATTTAAAGATACATAAGGAAGTATACTCGCTGGTAGGGATCTTGCGAGGTCGTAAAATCGGTCGGACATCGATCTTTACAACTTAAGCCGACCGCAATTAATAGGGGTGTGCGGGATCCCGGTCGGGACGGGAATTCCTCCCGGGATCGGGATGGAATCCCGAGAATTTCAAAATCCCGAATACATCCGGGATTCCCGTGAATTTCCGGGATCCCGAAACCATTCGGGATCCCCGAGAATTTCGAGATCCCGTAAATGTTCGGGATTCCCGGGAATTTCGAAATCCCGTACATTCGGATTGCTGAAATTTTCAAGAATAACAACACTTTCGAAAATCCCAGATATTATTCTACGTATATCCCGTACATTCTCGGGAATCTCGGATTTTTGCGGGATCTCGCGTATTCTCGGGAATCCCGGATATTTTCGGGAATCCCGCACACCCCTGATATTTAGTGTTGGGGCCCCGAGGTGGAACGTTCATGTACCCTTAGAGCCTTGTCATCCCTGTCGTCCTAGGGATCAATTACTTGTCCTAATAAAGTAATAACTGCTGTTTCGGTTTACGATCTCCCAAGACCCCTACCAACGACTATGCATATCGAATTTGATCGATTTTATTCGAAATCGGTAGGCCAGCCCGTACCGGACCGGACTTCGTAAATTACGCAACGGAATCAGCCGCGGTTTCTAACGCAGTTTGTAACGCAGTTCAGCCGACACTCGCGACTCGCGACTCGCCGATCCCCCAATAATCACATACTTATGCCATGCGACGCGACGTATGGTCGATTGCCAGCGATGGGAAGCTTCTCTTTGGTAGCGGTAACGAAAACGTTATAGGCGGACGGTTTAGTCGCGATTCGAACACGAACGGAAACGCTTGCCAACTCGTCGTTATTTTTCTGTTCGATCGATCGGGAACAACTCGGCGCGTCTCTTTCGAGCGAAATTGTGGCGGGACATTTTAGACGGTGATCGCGTTCGGCATCGTTGAAGTTGCTCTCTTCGAAGGACATATTCGTATATGCGTATATAAGTACATAGACACGTACATACGTACGTATACACATATAGATACGTGTACAACGAGACGTCGATCGGTAAGATTCTTTTTCTGGATTCTCTTCGTACTTCGGGATTCGCGAATCGTTTTGAATATTATTTGGAAACTGAAAGCTTCAGGCGTCCGTCAAAGTCTCGACGGATATTAAAATTCCGAATCGATCTGGAAATCCTCGGACGTTTACGTTAGAACGATATCGTTTCAAGTACAGATTGCATATTTAAAAAGGAGCCGAAACACTTAAACAACGTCGATAAGAAAATGTACACATTTCGAATAACAAATCAAAGATATATCGGGTCACTTTATATCCGTTATATCTTCGAACCGATTTTAAATACCGATCTTATCGATTCGCAGGAGACGATAACCTTCTAAAATAATCCGCTTAACCTTTGCAACGTTATATTATATAGTCCGATAACGTTACCATCGTCGAAACGAGAGAATACCACGAGCGACGGTAACGTACACGATAGCTATAAATAATAGCGAAAATTACAAACGCGAACGCGGTTAGAAATAGATTATCAATTTCCCTTTTCGAATTTAGCTACGTTTCCTACGAGCATGTTCGCGTGTCAAAGTGAGCATGTTATCGTCTGTCAAAGTTTAAAACTATTTCTAATTCCTGCTTGATCGAGACGTTCGAAAGTTTCCAAGACTTTCGAGACTTATTTCAAACACTTGCTGTCTCGAACAAGAATCTATCGCTACTTATTCTTAATACATACAGTCGGTGTAGAATGTATTCGTAACATTGATCAATTTCGCAAAAAACTTTTCTGTGAAATTGTAGTTTCTTAACTTCTTTTTTTTATAATCAATGATATTTTACATATTCTCGAAAGTCTCTAAGATGGATATAGTCCGAACAACATTTACTAGTTAATATAATTTGTGAAATTAACAAAGAAATGGGAAAAGTGGGTAAAAATATAAAAGGAATACAAAATTACAATTTCACATAGTTTTTTCGGAAATTGATCGGTGTACGAATACTTTCTACACCCACCGTATACAGATACATATAAATACGGGATACATAGTTGTGTACATAGTTACGTAATTGACGTTGATCATCGAAGAATATGCTAGGTCAGTACGTTTATGAAGCGTGACGGAATCTTCTGAATGTTTCCGTTGACTACTATAAAAACTATCGAATTAATCTCTGAAGTGAAATCTCTAAATCTAAACTGATCTCTAGATCAAACCTATCAAAGTAATCTCTGTTTCTCAAGAGTCAATGTTTTCGATGATTGTTTCTCCTCATTGACATTCTTTACGTGGGCATTTGCTACTTAATCGATGTCGCCTTGGGGAACAATCGATGCGTTAATTGCATCTCGTGCATAATTGGAGGAGGTCAAACTGTTGATCCCGGAATTATAAGAAAAAAACTCGTTAACGTATCGTGTTGCGATCTTAACCGATTCTTCGATAATAACGCACTCGGAACGTTTTATTAAAAAATTATTATTGCTCGTCTCGCGGAAAAGCGCGAGACTCCGAGGCAACGACAGCGAAACACGACGTGAAAAAATGTCATAACAAGCTCGGAACCGAAAATCACTGCAATTGTACCCGTTTGTTGTTTGATCGTAATCGTTGCTTGTCCCTCGTTTCCCGTTAACGAAATAAAATGAAAACCAACGAAAACCTTCATCTTACAGGAAAGTATCTCGGGAAGCCATGGTTAAGGCGTATGGGGGTGTATTGGTGCTAGCAGACGTTCTGCTGTTACTCCTCAAGACACTTTATTACATCTGCGTAGGAATATATAGGCTGTTCATCCCAGTCGAGGAGAAGAACGTGGCCGGAGAAATTGTTTTGGTACTTGTTCAGCAATTTTCCAGCAGTTTCCTCCTCCCTCTACCGAATCAATTTTTCAATGTTACCCGCGAAGGAAAACAACATATACAGTGGGTGTAGAACGTGTTCGTAGTTTCTTAATTTTTTTTTTTTTATAATCAATGATATTTTACATATTCTCGGAAATCTCTAAGATGGATATAGTCCAAACAACATTTACTAATTAATATAATTTGTAAAATTAACAAAAAAAGTGCGAAAAATAGGGTAAAAGTATAGAAGCAATAAATATTTGTACGATTCTTATGACGAACCATTTACAGTAGAGTTCGTAACGTAAACACATTAGTTTATTGCTCCGTACGAATTAGAAAACATCAAATTTCCAGTAAAGTACTTTTAAACAGTTGTCCGAATACTTATATTGCTTCAACGTTTCTATCGATTAATTTTTTTTTTCTTGTTAATTTCGCATCTTACATAAATAGCTATTCTTTTTTTGTTGTAATCTATCTATTCCAGAGATTTCCGAGAATATGTAGAATGTCATTGTTTATAAAAAATAAGTTAATAATTCAGAATTTTACATAGTTTTTTTGGAAATTGATCGGTGTACGAATACTTTCTACACCCACTGTATAAGTATGATATTAGGTTGTCCCGAAAGTTTCTTTCGCGTGTTCCACTCAATTATCGTACGTGGCAGTGTTTATATAAATAGACAATCTAATTTCATAAATATTCATGTTGTAACAGTAACGGAGCAAAATGAATCGTGCACAATTCAGTAATGTAACATAAAACAGAAGATATTGTGCATGTATTACTTATTAATAAAGCGAAAGAAACTTTTGGTACAGCCCAATATGATGACTCTCAAAAATTTGAATCTCATTTTCGATACAAAAAAAAAAAGAGAAGTACAAACGCGCACTTTGTTGTAAACATAAATGAAGTAAAGGAATTTTCCTTATTGTCCGGGTTCCTACTGCGTAAAAAAAAAAAAAGGAGAAAAACTACCGTATCATCATCGTAGAGCGTAAATCATGGAATCAGTATCGTACTGCTTCGAAATAGGTGACGGGTGCAGGTCACGGAATTGGCAAAGAATTAGCGCTCAAGTATGCATCGTTAGGAGCCACCGTTGTTTGCTGGGACATTAACCAACAAGCGAACGATGAAACGGTGAACGAAATTAAACAAATGGGCGCGACGAAGGCGTACGGTTACAGGTATGTGAAAACTTTGTTCATCCGCGCTTGATATTCGTTCGAGTATTCGTACAGTGTCGTAAGGGGTATAAAGAACATGTCACCGTTTCGAAAGAAAGAATATAAACGATTCGTGTACCGAATTTAATTTAATGATTTTAATTTTGAGCGTTTCCTTCTCGAGAAATTATAGTCTCTAGATTAATTTAATAAATACAACGGGGGAATTGTATGATTTCATATTTTCAAATTGCCGAGTTCTAAACACGCGCACTTCGGGCTTTACAGATGCGACGTAACGGACAGGGAAGAAGTGTTTAGCGTAGCCGAGAAAGTAAGGAAGGACGTTGGGAACGTAACGATCTTGATCAACAATGCTGGCATAATGCCTTGTCGTGCTTTCTTGGAGCATTCACCCGAAGAGATCAGACGAATATTCGACGTCAACGTGCTGGCGCACTGTTGGGTGAGCTAGTATTTCGCTTGTTTCTTATCTTCGTAACCGCTCAACGACCGTACAATTTACATTTCACGATCGTTTAATTCGCTCGCAGACTGTACAAGCTTTCCTACCCAGCATGATCGAGAAAAATCACGGACACATTGTTGCTCTCTCGTCGATGGCCGGATTCATCGGTATACCCAACTTGGTTCCTTACTGCGCCTCGAAATTTGCAGTAAGAGGTAAAAATCGTGTTCCTCGTCCTTTTACCTTGTTCGACGATGTATCTTATATTAACTTTGCGTCTTCTTTGTATTATATGCGCGCCTATATTTTTTTTGTATCTATGTATATGTAAATGGTTACAGGAATGATGGAGAGCCTGAACGAAGAACTTGTAACGTTGAACAAGGATAAGGTTTCTAACATTACTTTCACGACGATCTATCCGTACATGGTGGACACTGGCCTTTGCAAAAAGCCGAAGCTCAGGTAACAAACTAATTCCTATAGCAGATTACACAACTTAACAGTTTTTATATGGAACTATTACACGTTGCATACATTAATATTATCTAACATGATGTCATTCATTTAATAATATTGCTCGCGTATATGCTTCCACATGCAGGCTGGATTATTGGACCAAAGGTAGCGTACGATTTCCGAACGGAACAAACAAACTTAAATTAAATAGACCGAATATGCTGCAATAAAATAAATAATAGTAAGCGAGAAACAATTAGTTCGAAAACCGATCAATAAACAGAATTCTTTCCATTTAGGTTCCCAAAGCTCATGGCGATGGTTTCACCGAAAGAGGCAGTTGCTGAAATAGTTAAAGCGCAAAGACGAAACATTCGTGAGATATCCATTCCCGCGGTTTGGATCTACGTTAATTCTTTCGTCAGGTATACGTATCGCGACCATCGATTTAGGCTTTCCTCGATCGCTCGATCAATTCAACGCCTCCTTTTCTTCGTTTCAGATGTGCCCCCGACGAGTGCGCACGTAGCCTGAGAGACTTCGTAGACGCCGGCGTCGAAGCGGATACTTAACCAATGTCTGATATTCCTACGATCCCCTACATCCACGATGACCCACATGAATATTCATGGAAAAAAAAACCTGTCTTGATTACAGTCCGCACCGATACTCTTCAATTGTAAAAACGGACCAGTTTTTCCCCATTCGTTTATATGCACATGTAATTATTACTGTTTAGAAACTTGTGAGATAATTTTACGTCAGCTAAGGAAATATCTTAAGGTATTCGTCCCACCGCTAACATTTACCACTGATCTTTAGACAGCTCCTACTTTTTTCATTCTTTCTTGTTGATAGTTTCTAAAGGTTTAAGCATAAACGTTACATCAGTGAGTACTACTCGGTGTATAGTTACGAATTTGTACGGATATGTTCTTTCTCATAAGTGATGGTAAATAAATGTTTCGTCGTACGTTATTCTACTTGTATTCTACCCTATATAGGTTTCATTCTTAATCGAGACAGAAACGGATGAAAAAACATCAAATCACTTTATTGTACTTTTAACGTCCAATAAACAAATATAACTTATAAAAATATATCTTTAAAAAATTTCATTTTTTTCTAACAAAAATCGAACAAAATTATACCCCTAAAATATGTACATGCAATGTAACGTAATATTTCGGTTAGCTTTCTAACATATCTCGAATAATTTCGTCTATCTTATTATAGCCTTTTAAACCAACTTTGACACCAGCTACTTGGCATCCAAAAGTTATAGCTGATTGTAAAATGTCTTGGGTAATAAATTCTGTGTGACTACATTCGTCGCTTTCAATTTTGTAATTCTTTTCAATATTCCGTTTCAGTTTCTCCTCTTTTTCTATGGTATCGTTTACTTGCAACGATTCTGATTTTCCCATTTTAATGAAATCCAATTTAGTTTTATTCAGAAAATGCAATACTGCAGCATTGAAAGTGTCACCAGCACCCAACGTATCCACGATATTTTGAGGTGGAAATGCCGGAGACTGCACGGTAATGTTATCCGGTGTTCTTGCCATAGCACCTCGATCTCCCCAAGCACAGATTAGCGTTGCTCTGAAAGAAACCACGCGTATTAGCGTATCAACGTTACGCTTATAATTCTCAACTATCTTTTCATATACAAACATACCCAGACTTAGCATCTTCGCTAATATTCTTTAAAGTTTCGCTCATATTGTCGTATCCCCTACTTTGGGCAAAATCTTTCGATATAAACGCTACATCGACGTATGGTAATAAATCTAACAGTTCCTGTTTCGGACGTTCTAGTTCTATGCTAACCGTAATTGGTATCCGCCTCCAATCGGTCTCTTTCGTGCTAGAATTTTCATGATAATTCAATGTGTTATTGTAGTTTTCTACGTACTGCAACATAGCTAATACTTGGTCCAAGTTCCTGCCCTCAAAGTGAATCCAGCTGTAATCTTGAAGATGCAGCTGTTCAAAATTTTTTAACGTTAATTCCGGTAGACACGGATTGTGATGTAAAATTGTCCGCGAACCAGAACTTAGACTTAACGTAACAGTGGATGTAGGACATCCAACGCCTTCTACCATAGGACAATGGGAAAAATTAATGTTATATTTCCGCATATCGTTTTGCAGAAACTTTAGGTGTTCTTCTGCGCTTAAGGTACCAAAAAACTCGCACGGACTTCCCAATAGGGAAAGGACAGTACAAGTGTTAGACGCATTGCCGCCTCTTTGCCATCGGTATTCCACAGATCTGTAAAGTATTTATTACTATTATTATTATTTTCAGATGAAAAAATGACATTTTATCACGAAATATGAAATGAATAAATTTCACTAATTGCATAAACTATCGAAAACTACAGCATTAACTAAAATAATAAAATGTGAAATTGCGCAATCGCGAAGAGAAACGAAATAACTTCTACATACCTTTGATCGGAATCTTCCGCGGGGTATTGTTTACAGGTCTGCACAATGTCCAAACAAGTCAATCCGACGCAAAGAATTTTCTGTTGGTTCCGCTCTGCTGTAGATGTACCAACAATTTTTTCATAAAAACTTGAAATCATATCACTGGATGCTTCTGCAGACAGATGAACAGACACAAAAACGATTGAACATCTGTTTGATTAACATACGCGTACAATAAATATCACACTTTGATAATTCATAACTTACATGTACTTTCATATCCCTCGATCAATTAATCCACTGTTATCTGTCAGATTAAGTGCTCCAATCGAATCTACTCGACCTTTGACATTCCGAATGGAAATACACTGATCATTTTTTAACCTACGATGACTTTTGTATCACCGAAAACACATATATATATATATATATACATAATAACATCACGACTCATCCATAGTTGAATAACAATTTACAACTTAACCATAACTTTGCACATACACGTACATATGTAAAAGTTTAGTTTCTTTCATCTAAATAATAACAGATTTTTTTGTATTCAAAAGTCAAACTTATGGACAAATCTAATAAAGATTTTATCTTAATAAATGGATTTCTTTCTTTGTTTCCTTAATTTTTAGTTACTGGTGTCTCGTAGCTCGTAGATACAGTGTTAAGGAAAACATAACCTTATATTTGAATGTTGATTTATTATCGATTGTTATCTAGAAACTTTAAAATTCCCGCTTCTCCAACGTCAACTTGTCTGAATGCACCCAATGAGAATGGAGAATGGAGTTATGTGAATAGGAATATGGGGATAATAAAAAATGGCTGCGCTAAGATGGCATCGCAAGCGATTTTGATAGATTTTATCGTTCATTGACTTTGAATTTTCTGTTCTGCACAGGTTACCGAAAAAATTAACGCATAGAAAACCATAGACTTTTCTCTTGATTGTAGGAAAAATTATTTGTATTTTAAGCAGGTCTTAACTTATGCGATGTATACGCGTTGACCGCATAACATATCGAAAGATCGAAATCAAACTTTCACGTATAATTGTTTGACACCTTGTTTCACGATAAATTTTTCTTACGTTTAAACTTCGTCTCGAATCGTAATATGGATCCCCGAATACACAGAAGAACAGAACTGGAAAAGGGACCGGGTGATTTGGTTAGTGTTATAACCTCAACAATTTCCAAATAAATTTTACGAATGACACTGACAATTCAATAAAATCCTCAATTATAAATGCGAAATATTTTTAATATTAAAATTGAGGATAATTGAGAAACTTGCTCTGTATTACATTTTACAGATAGTTGAATGGTTGAACGAGGCTTCCTTAAATCCAACAGGAGATGTAAAAGTCACAAATCTATGCAAAGTCCAAGAAATATTGGTAAACAAAGAACCACAATTGCTTCCGTTATATTTGGATGAAGTGTTACAGTTTTCGGTAGACAGAAATGCAGACGTTAGAAAAACAGTTACAGGTTTCATAGAAGAAGCTGGGTAATTACAGACACATAATATACTATACATGTCATTCTAGTGGTTCTTTTGTTGTCTGTGTATTAATTCTAATTTATTTGCAGAGTAAAACAACCGGAAGTAATACCACGTCTAGTTCAAGTACTTCTAAGATTAGTTTCAGATGAATCTTCAGCTGTTGCCAAAAGAGCTCTTAGAGCTAGTGGTAGAATACTGAGAGCCGCGCTCAAGTGGATATCCAGTGCCACTACGGTTACTCCAGAAATGGAAGTAGCATGGAGTCAACTTAGCGCTCTTAAGATTCAAATCATAAATATGATAGACAGCGATAACGACGGGTAAGAAGAACATACCGCGTACTACCCAGTTGTCACAGTCAAGTATACATTAATAAAAAATTATTTGCATTTCAGAATTAGGACGCAAGCTGTGAAATTTCTCGAGGGTGTTGTTTTGATACAAACATATCCAGATCCAGATTCGCCAAAAAAACCGGATGATTTTTCTTTAGAAGATATTCCATTAACATTAAAAATAGCTCGTAGACGAAAATTAGAAGAAGAAGCTAATGATGTAATGGATTTATTAATTAAATTTCATGGATCTCCGCATGTTAGCAGCGTAAATTTGATGACATGCATGGGATCTCTGGCATTGATCGCTAAAACAAGGCCTCAATTTATGTCAGGTGTAATACAAGGTAAATAACGTTAATGGAAATAACATTTATATCGGAATCGTAATTTAAACATTTCAATTCACAGCTTTGCAAAGGCTACAACACGATTTACCGCCAACGTTATCGGATTCTCAAGTAACTAGCGTTCAGAAGCAATTGAAATTAACGTTATTAGGTCTGATGAAACACCCAGCTAGTATAGAATTCGCCTCTATCATAGCTAAACAATTGACACAACTTGGAGCCAAAGAACAAGAAATAATTAAGGCTTATCCAAAGCCGGAAGACATTCGACGTATGAAAAAACGTCAACAAGTAAGTGCATATTTATTCTAAATTACGAGCATCGATTGTAGTTTATTCGTCGATTAATTCGTATATGTTTTAGGAAGCGGCTGCTGCTTCTGCTGCAAAACGCGTTAAAATCGAAACTGCTTTAGTACCAGATGAACCAGAAATTCTACCTACTCCAGTACCACCCCCAAAATTACCTGAACTAATGGAACTTTCGGAAAACTTTATCGCAGAAAGATTGAGCGTAGAAATTGCTACAGATTTAGTAATGGATAGCATGGTATAGAATATTTTGTGTACAGTTGTCATGGATTGAAGATTCATGAAGAATTATCTTCTATCGATTGTATTTCATTCGCAGGCATGGGTTCCGGATACAATGACGACCATCTTTCAAAGAGAATATCAACCTACATCAACGACTGATATTAATATTCAACGGCAAACGATTGCTAAATTATTGGCTGCGCAAATAAAACAAGCTAAAGCGAAAAAGAAAAAAGACGCTAAAGATGAAGACGCCGTGATGGAGGATTTAGTGAAAAATCCAACAATTAGCGTGGCTGAAGCAAAACGTGAACGAAAACGTGAAAAAGACAGAGAGAAAGAAAAAGAGGCGAAGGCATCCTTAGAGGCACACGAAAAATCACTTGCAAAAGCGAGAAATCGTTTGAAAGCTTTAAAATTGTCGGAGGTTACGAAACCATTGCCGAAAGAAGTAAAAGAGAAAATGTTACTGATGGCTGTTAATAGAATCTTATTTTCCGAAAAGACAGCCGCGTTCAGCGGTGTAGCAGCTATAAGGTAAATAGCTTTGTCGATACATTATCTCGCGAAATATATTATTCGAATCCGAAACATCATGTCTATTTCAGGTCAAAAATTTTAACGACTTTAGCTGCAACGTTCAATCCTTATATTAAAGAAGCAGTATTACGTTATATTACCGATGACATGAGAAATCGTTTGGATCTGGCGTTAGGCTGGTTATACGAAGAATATGCGTTACTTCAAGGTTTCCAAAGACGAACGACACTGTGTACAAAACCTCAAGAAGCTCCACATCAAGCTTACAACTTTCTATTATGTACCTTAGTATCAGCGATAGATCTGGTTCAAGGCAAAGATCGTGACGCGCTATTAAATAGGTAATAGATCGAATAAAATACTTAATAATAATAAAAAAAAAAAGGGAAAAACAATATTAACCAAGTACTTATTCGAGCAAAGATTGTACTTGGAAGCCCCTTTGATTACCGAAGACGCTGTCGAGGCTTTGAAAATGGTCTCTTCTGATGAGACAAGGGGCCTGGCACCATTGCAACTATTGAAAGACATGGTTATTCGCAGACCGACAAAACAATTAGTTTTTTTGAACGTGTTATTATGTCATACTGGTCACGAGAACACCACTGTAAGTTATAATGTATCATATTATTTACTACACTTGGTACATTGAACCGTATGTATTATCCAAGCGCTTTAAACGTTCTATTTTTTCTCTCTTCGAATAGATAAGGGAAGCTGCTATACAATTAGTTTGTCAGTTATATAGTCGTCTCGAATTAAGTAAACTCATAGAAGAGTACGCGGTTCTTTATTTAGGTTTCTTGCGGCTTCATAGTCCACCCGAAATAGTCTTTGGACAAGATCGAGGTAGACCGCAAGTAGAAACCCAATGGTCTGAGTCGACTACAAGAGCTTGCCTTGGGTTGTATCTTGCTCTCTTGAGTGAGCACCAAGATCTAATTCACGAGTAAGTAACTTTTTAACGAACGTATTCGAAGAAGTAAACGCATACTTCTATCAATTGTATGTTTGTAGATTGGCAAGAGTTTACACATCGATGAGCGCGGATGTAAAACGTATGGTTCTTAGACTAGTAGAAGGACCTGTTAGGTCTTTGGGAATGGGCAGTCCACAACTACTAGCTCTGGTTGAAAATTGCCCAAAAGGAGCAGAGACGCTAGTTACGAGAATTATTCATATTCTTACTGAAAAATGTATGTAATTTTGAAATTTCGACATCTCCGCGCTATATTTCCGCTATTTTAGATGTACTAATATATCGTTCTATATCTAGCCGCGCCGAGTGCAGAGTTAGTAGCAAGAGTACGAGAACTTTATCAGACGAGAGTTTCCGATGTTCGGTTCTTGATACCAGTTTTGAACGGCTTAACGAAGAAAGAAGTTATAGCCGCTCTGCCAAAACTTATAAAACTCAATCCTATCGTTGTTAAAGAGGTAAATGTATCTTTGAAAATGTTTATCTAGATTTAAAATAACATTGAGCATTGTTTTGTAATGATATTTCTACAGGTGTTCAACAGGCTACTAGGTACTCATAATAACGAAAGTGGTTTACCTCACACATCTCCTATCACACCTGCCGAACTGTTAATAGCCTTGCATAATATAGACCCAAGTAAAGCAGAATTAAAAACAATTATTAAAGGTGAGAGGTATTACGATATACATATATTCAAGTCATCCGATCCCCATTTTCTTACTTATTCTAAAATATCGGTTTACAGCTACGTCTCTGTGTTTTGCGGAGAAACAAGTATACACGCAGGAAACCGTAGCTGTTGTAATGCAACATCTAATGGAAATGACACCACTTCCTACATTATTGATGCGTACGGTGATACAAAGTCTAGCTCTTTATCCAAGGTTAAGCGGATTTGTTATGAACATACTTCAACGATTGATCTTAAAGCAAGTTTGGAAGCAACCGAAAGTCTGGGAGGGTTTCGTAAAGTGTTGCGAGCGCACACAACCACAGAGTTTCGCGGTTATTTTACAACTTCCTCCGGCACAGTTGGCTGAGGCGTTAAAGATGGCTAACAATTTACGAAACCCTTTGCTAGCGCACGTCGAAGCTTTTGCTGAAAATCAGGTAATTATTACTGTTACAGTGTAATAACGATTGTATTGCTTTATTAACAAGTTAATCTTATCTATACAAAAGATTTAATCGTTATGTTTCAGAAAGCGCACATTCCGCAATCGATAATGGATGTTATACAGGGTAAATCACCTTGCGACATGCATGATGAATTTGATATTGTGAGTAAAAATACTTGTATATAAAGAGTTGATTCTTATATTATCGTAAAAACAAAATAAATATATGAACTGATCCAAACAGCTTTTCCTCCAATTTCTTGCAGGCACCACCTGGTGATTATCCGATCGAACAAAAACCAGATACAATGGAAACTGATGTTTCAGAACCAGCCCCCCCTGGTTTAGATTAGCATAAACTCATTCCAGTGTTGGGATTTGAATCATCGTCTACAGATTGCCCCAACTTTAACGAATTTACATTGTAAATCATGAATTATTTCTTTTCTCATTTTCCGTGACAATCTGAAACGTTAGATCCACGTATTCATCGTCACATGCAAATTGTAAATACTTCATATTCAGAATTTTTCCGTAAATTCAATTCCTTTTATAGTTTTGATGAATTCCGTTTAATTCTGGTTTTGTAAATAGGAGATTGCTTACATTAAATGTATGTACATACATATGTTATTTTTTCGCGATGTGATATATTCTTAATTACATGTCGTGAAAAACATTTACTGTATGACTAGATAAGGCACGATCAATTTTTTTGCGAATGTTCAGTTTATTTCACGAGAGATCAATGATCGCCATTGTTAATCAAAAATTATATTTACAAAAAACATATATATATTTGTTAATACTCGACAGTATACAAATACAATTTTTAGTATACAAAACAATCTAAATGTTGATAAGTGATAATTACAAATTTGTACATATGTATGTTTGTACACGATGTCGGTAATCGAATTCAAAGCATAGTTGATCGATCATGTAAAACAGATATTTTGCCACATTATTACGCTATGTACATAAATCATTCTTTCAGTGTGAAATGTGATATTTTCTATTTGTGCCCAGAAATAATTTAAGCTGCACAGATCATGTTATTCGATAAATGTTCAATTTGCATTATATTCAGCTTTAAAGATGTCATAGTGCAGAAACAGTAAGTATTCAAACTATCACATCATTATTGATTTATACTTAACGTTCAAATCCAATTAGTATTATGTATTCATCATGTTTTATACATTTTGTGTGCGTGTTTATCTCTTGCATTAACCAGTGAATCATTCTGCAGATTAACTACTCACTAATTACTCATCGTGCCTATTATACGTCACGTATTATTTCGTTATATGTATATATTAGGATATGCGAAAATTACGTAGATTTCATGGAATATGTGACATAAAAACCACGAAACAAAAGTTACAAAGAGGTAGACTTTAGCAGAAAATATTTCAATAATCAAATGTAGATGTAAAAGGGGCAAATAAAATATTTTGTTAAATAAATTTCAAATTTCTCTTGTACATTTTTCTATAATATGTATTATAATCGTGTAGAAAAAGTCGATACGTATTTGATTAGAAAAATGAAATATCATCCAAAATCAACTCCTGTGTCTAATAAATCACGTAACATAAACGATGCTTTTTTTGGAAGTATTCTGGAAACATAATACATTATTTACACACAAGTTAGTTCTTCGAAGCGGCCGACATATATACATGAAGACATTAATGGTAAAATTACCTAAGGATATGTCCTAGGTAAAGTAAATATCCAGGTACACTGAATTCTGCATAATTTCTTCGAACACCATCTAAAATTTGCTTAGCGGCTTCCGCAGCGGGCATTGTGCCGAAATAGCTTGGTATTCTATACGAAACATAAGATGGTACTTATCTGTGGGAATGTGGTATTGTTTGTTTCATTGCTTACCTAAAACGAATATCTTTGCCCGCTTCTACGCCTACAATAAACGGATAAACGTGGACTAAGGTAATTATAATGTTACTATTAGAATGCCTTAGTTCGGTATGCAATGATTCTGCTAATCCTTGAACTGCAAACTGTGCAGTGGAAAGAGGAACCCTACTACCACCAGTGGCACCACCAGATAGTCCAGCCACAGATGATAAAACCACTATATGTCCTTTTCCAGCATTTTCCATACAAGGTAAAACTGTTTCTAACAACTAAAAGCAGAGATTATCATTTAGATTTATACTACTAATCTTACTATACAATCTATAACTATTTATCGTGCATCAAGTATTTACCCAAAAGTGGCTAATAACCGTTAAGTCGATCGTTTGTCTTATTTCTGGTCGATCTTCAATCAATGATCTAGGGCTAGGTATACCGCAGCAATGAAAAAGCATTGTAATTTTGCCGAATTCCGATTGAATAATATTCACTGTACGATCTACCTATTATATTGGTTTGTAACTCGATTAGCATAAGGTTCATCAAACACGCCGAATATCACTTATAAAAATGATATACATACTTCATGTTTATTTGTTACATTGCAAATATATGTTTTAGCTACTCCCATTCCCTGTGAAGCTTTTTGTACGGTGATATTACAATTTTCAACATTAATGTCTATGCAAGCAACATTAACACCCAATTGACACAAATGAATTGCCAATTCCCTGCCTATACCACGTCCTGCACCAACAACCTAGACCAAGAACAAGGTACCTTGCGAATAAAACAAATTATTTTTACATTAAATAAAATAAACCTCGTACCATTGCGACTTCTCCACGAAGATTTTTTAAAGGTGGAGGATTGAATGTTCTATACAGTGCAATTAAAATAGCACAGAAAATTCCAATTAGAAGCGTTATTAGATCCAATATTAGAATGAAAAGGGAATATAGTTTTAGTAGCATTTTTGGTGGTTTGAAGCGTCTTCTTAAACTCTCCTAAAATATAATATTACATTTAGTTTAAAGTAGTATGTTAAATAATAATACCTACAAAGAAAATGAATACATATTTTTAATTATCAACCTGAGACAATAATATCCTTTGATATAATAATTTGTACATAATAGAATAGAGGGTAGTATACAAAAACAATAACAGGAAGAACACAAAATTAAAAAAATAACTATTTAACATTACATGAATTAAATTAATTTTGTCTTACAAGGATGTACGAATCGTTGGTAAAAAATAAATTCGAAATCATTTTTGTATAATGTGTTGCAATATCGAAATCTATATAAAATGAATCGAATCTTTGATTTTCAACCGTAAAACTGATCGAAAATTTACTTCGAATACTTTATAATTATTAAAAACCTAATTTTCTGTCAAATAAAACACTCGTCGCACACTTACCATTTTTCTAAGCGAAGTATTTAGATGAAATTGTAAACTCAAAATCGTCATGGGATAATTTGAATCAATTGATCGCAAGAAAAAGGCTTATATTTAACCAAAACATGTATACCTTGTGTCAAGTATCACAAGTGAACTTTATGATAACGTATCGTGTCATTGTGGGGGGATGTTATCCAAAATCCGCGTGGACCAGTTCGATGTTTCATAACGACATTGACGAGTAGGTTTTGTTATAAATTCTACAAAAAATTTGAAATATCAACAAATTTTGTGATACACACACATTACACGCTACGCTCGAATACGTTTTTTCAAAACCTTTATTGTTGTTCTGTACATTGTACATACACAGACAGACCACACACAACAAACCTCAAACCCCATACGAAATGTTAATGATCTATGTACATTATATTCTATCGTTAATTTGTAATGACACGTGGTATTTGGTGGTATTGACCATCGAGAGGTATAGATCAGTATAGATCGATATGAATTGAACCATAACTTTACAACAAAAATTGAAGGATTAAAAAACGCATACAGAAATAGCGAAGAAATATGTATCTCGAGAAAGTTCGTTAAATTGTCTTCAACGTAAATAATAAAAAATGAATTATTATTATTATTATTAATGAATGATCATTATAGTAGATCTAGTTCGATCACTACATTTCACTAGAAATAAATACACAGAATGTTACTTGTATGGTAAACAACATTTTGAGTCAACATTATATTTGATATCCCTACCATTTCAAAGAATTCTACACTGCTAAAAATTAAATAGAAGATAAAGTGGTAATGTAAAATACACATAAGTACGACGGTAATATACGTACTCGAAAGCATTTATAAACGCAGGCGCAATTTAACTTTTTATATATAGCAATAGTAAATCCGTTACACTGACATCCACTGACATTATTCGTGGTGAGGAGAGTACAGTCGATGCGGTGTACATTTCTGTTGAATAAATTGGTCCACGATGTGGTACGATATGCTTCCAGTAATGGGTATACTGGGATCTCTTTGTCTAATACCCCATATCATCCCAACTTACATAAACGAGTGGAAGTTTGGAAATGTAAGTAGTTTGGAAATGTAAGTAGTTTTTATAACCTAACCTGTACATAGGTATTAAGCGTTTACGTAACATGAAGATTTAAAGTTTGCAGCATAAAATGTTTATTCGGTATTCGGCTAGAGAGTTTCTTTTTTCTATAACAATGGTGAATCGGTGAATGGATTTACCATTTATTTATACTACCATTGTATATTTTTTTTCTACTGTTTGTTTTGATAATTGGTTTTGCATTTCATTGTTATAGCCAATGCGTAGAAGATTGGAGAAAGACTGGGATAGGAGAATGTTTGAGAGAGATTCTGCATTAACTGGTAAAGTTTGGCAGAATGCGGTAGGTATTTATATAGCTTTATATCGTCTAATGATTGTAGATAATGTACTGCTTGATACTTTGGTTGCTCATCGAAGAAAGTTATTTTATACAGTTTCTTTTTTACAGGGCTTGGAGAACATTCCAGACAAATAGAGTCGTAAATTCATTTCAGAATACAGTTGTAACGCATTATTGTATAAATTAAATAATAATATATAGAATATGTGTATTACTTGTAAGATAAAGAACCAGACACTATAACGGATGTCTTTTTGAAAATGTTTGTTTGGTGTAGACAAGTACTACAACTAAATAAACGTAAATAATCGTAAGAATGTATATAAGATTATATATGTGGTGTTATTTTTTAAGCTAAAATATTCATTAAAATTCGATATCTTTTTTCTTTACGATAACATCGCAAGTTTTCTACGAACGTTCAAGCGACAAAGTTTTGCTTCTACTCACTCGTATAAGATAGATATTATAGTTGGAACAAATGAGGAATACGAATTTCACATTTAGAAAAACCTCGGGATGTTATAATCGTAGGTTATATTTTATATAATTCTTTATAGTAATGCAGAGAAGCTGAAACACTTTCGATTGACGAATATTAGAAAGAAAACATTGGACCCAATGAAAAATGAATAATCGTAAAGCACTGTTACTCAAATTATTCGAAAGAATATTATTCCGCGTCTGCGCACGCTAAAATGAACGACCATGTGACTTTGACTTTTTACTGTCGGTTTTTGTGCATACATGCTCCCGACTCTCAATACTCTGTTCATAAGAGAAAAAACATGTATTACATTAGGTTGTCCCAAAAGTTTCTTTCGTTTTATTAATAAGCAATACATTCGCAATATTTTATGTTTCACGTAACACTACTGAATCGTAAACGATTCATTTTGCTCCGTTACTGTTGTGTAACGCTAACATCTAAGAAATTAGGTTGTTTCTTTACATAAACACGAAAGAAACTTTTGGGACAACCTAATATCCGCGAGCATTCATGGGAAGTTTTACTTTCTCCAAGTGAAATGTGTTTCCATGATTCATTTCCTCGGCACTTGCAATACGCTCGATATAACTACTCTACGTATTTACGTAAAAATTCCTCACAGTCATAGGTAAATTCTGAGGGTTGCGATGGGGCCCGACGGCACACGAAAGCCTTTTAAGGGGAAAAGAAGTTCCAGGTGTTTCGGACAGCAAAGTTCTTTGTTTTCACGCCATTATAGTTCCGAATCCCTCGAAAATATATAAGATCGCCCTCTATGCGAAGTAGACAGAGATAACGAACAATAGGCAGCCGAGGGGGACAGGCCTTTGAACCGGGAACACAAAGGACATTACAGGTATACACATAGCACGTATGTGCTTTTTTCATGAGAAACGATGATAAAAAAGGAAACGGAGTCAATAGCGATTATTACGAGACTAATTAAACCGTCGCGTAAAGGTTACACGGATATCTTATTCTATTCGAGACCAATTAACAAGGATTCCCTATATTTTGTACAGAATTAAAATTTGTAACCAATTACAGAACGGCTGAAAAATGCAAGAATATATATAAAAAAGATATATATAGAAAGTAATTTCTAGAGAATAAGAATGAAATAGCGTATCGAAATAACAGTTCTGATCGACTAAACTCGCCCTCGAAGTTTCTTCGTAAATGTATCGTTATATTATGTCTCATCTAAAACGTTACATACTTGTTTCGAAGATCGTCCAATCACTCGAAATATAAACTAAAATAGATATCGTTACAAGAAATTGCTGTTGTATCGAATCAACGATTACAGAATGCGGCAGGATATAGTATCTTCGTGCGAGATAGGAGTATAAAAGCGCGATCACGAACACTTACAGACCAGGTAGCCACTAACCAGGTACTCGGAGATCTCTAACGGATCTTGAAACATTTCCTGTGCCGGTACAGTAGATTCGGTCGAACAAACGCCGAATTTATCGATTCTGCTATTCATCTCCGTCCCAAGCTACCCGAGGGTTCTTTCGACCAATCGCAATGCCGGGATCCTTCGGGCTGTAAAATTTCCTTTTGTCTCGAACTGTACCTCGAACCCGGAACACTTTCGAAATAACGTTAATACTCGAAATGTTATTCCGAATAGCATGTTATCCGTATCCCGTCACCCTGAATTAACGAATTGATATTTCCTCTGTATTTAAAAAAGTAATACTGCCTGTTGGATGCAAGAGGGAAAAATCCAATATTATTTGAAATCATTCTTTCAGAGTCGAATTTCGAATAAAATTTGCTCGTTTCGAAGATTAAGTGGCTATAGATTTAGCTTGTCTCTAGTCTAGGATACGATTTTTTTATATCGCAAGTAAAACGAATAGAAAAGTCGGTCCTGCTTGAGATACCGCTCTACAGGCTACAGGCTAAGCCGATGCTTTAAATCGGTGTTCGGTCTCGGCAAGCGGCTTCGCAGTCGAATGCGAGACGTCGTCGGAGCAGCGTCGCGGTTCATGCGTTACGATACATTTTCTTCGCGACGATTGTTAACCATCGATCCGCTTTACAAACTAACAACGAATGCCTCGAAACTTGTTCGACATCGGTCGTGCGAGAAACGATCGGGGAAAAAACCGACCAGGATATGCGGACTATGTTTACGCGGGAATTCTCGGAGAGCAGGATCACATTGGAAGCGCATCTCTCTAATCCTTTCGATTTACGAGGAGCATGTCTGTTCGAAGCATCGGAATCGGAATCGGTAAAGCGATCTCACCTCGGTGAAGCGATCACGGTTAACGAGTGGCAGGATTTCTTTGAATCGCTTCCGAAAGGCTACAGTTGCGTGACTCGCAGCAACAAGTCCTGCGATACGTTGTGCCATTGTTTTCCCTATGTTACCTTGTCTCGGTGCGATTAATTGTTCCGTTACGTACTAAAAGAGAGCACTCGAGTAGCGTTCAGTGTCGTATACAGTGTATCGGGATCGAGAAAAGTTTTCGGTTCGAGTTGCCGGTCAACCTGTTAGCCGCGTCGCTCGAGAACGGTACAAAACCGTTCGGGCAGGAACTCTGGAAGAGCAGTTTTCTCGGAAATGGTAATAACGACGACAACGACAACGACAACAACTGCGTAGCGGGACCTGCTCCTAGAGGCGAGGAAGGATAAACGATGTTTTGACGGTGGTTCGTTTGGGCTCGTTTCGGGGCGGTGTGTTGTTTTTTTTACTCTATTCTGCGAACGATGACAATACGACAACAGCGTGCTCGATGACGCTACGGTTTCGCGATTCTGTCAACGAAACGTTGTAAGATTATTATCTCAAACCGGTGAAAAAAGAAATCGCTCGAACGTGACGAAACGCTGTCTTATGTGCCATGCAGCGATCTCGGATCGTTTTTCAAGGACTTAAGGATAAGAAGATGAGTGAGTAAGAGATGAAATTTTATTATTACTCATTTTTTTCGATCAAGATTTCGATGAGATATCGATTTTTATTTTCGATAACCTCGTTCCTTTTTTCGATTGTACCATCGTACGAAAGAACGAACAGCGTTCCGCGACGGTCGAAATATTAGGTTGTCCCGAAAGTTTCTTTCGCGAGTTGCACTCAATTATTTTATGTGGTCGTATTTATATAAATAGACGATCTAATTTCATAGATATTCATGTTGTAATAGTAATGCAGCAAAATGAATCGTGCAAAATTCAGTAATGTAACATAAAACGTAAAATATTGTGCATGTATTACTTATTAATAAAGGGAAAGAAACTTTTGGGACAACCTGATATAAACCATTTGCGTTTTACATCCGTAAAGGAATTGCGTCGGATTCGTATCCTGAAAAATCGATCGCGCCCCGTTTGGCCACTTCCCGCTAACAATAAGATGCAACGCATTTCACAACCGTTAACACGGCTTCTTCTTCGAGCATCTCGAACGTATCGTGCTTATCGTTAGTACTCTATTGCTCGTTATCGAATAGATTCCTGTGATTCGATAAAAACGCGCGTGTACGGTGATGTCAATTTTAGCCAATATTTTCAGCCGAATTACGTCCCACCCCTACCGCACTGGTTGTACATTTGCTAACCAGTTTGTTGCGTGATTTTCCTTTCGTCCTGGTAAAACCAGTTGTACTTTCTTTCGGGTACGGAACGATGAAACGTCGAATTAAACGCTTTCTCGTGCAAACGTTCGTATTTCATCGGGAAACGGTCAACCATGACGTTCATTCGGCTGAGATTTTTGCTTCGATAGCAAAAGTTCCTGTTAAAACCGAGTCGAGTTACGTTTCTTCGAACAGAGACAAACGCGGGGTCCGTGTTATCGGCTAAAGGAGCTAATCTTTCTCCTAGAACGTAGATAAAGTCTTTTCCGTTTACAGTTTTCTCTCTCCGCGCGACAACCGTTTATTATGTAAACACCGTTTACACACTGTTGTTTCGTGAAGAAATTCGAGAAAAGCACATCGCCTGGCTAGTCGAAACCATCGGCGACGATAATTGTTGTCGCCTAACGAGAAGATGATGCATTTTAATTTTTAACCGAGTACAGCGGTACGTACAGCGGGTGTGGAAAGTATTCGTACACCGATCAATTTCCAACAAAACTATGTAAAATTGTAATTTATTAACTTATTTTTTATGAACAATGATATTCTAAATATTCTTGGAAATCTCTAGAATAGATGCAAGATGAAAAGATTAGTTATTTTGTATAAGTGAGAAATCAACAAGAAAAAATAATAAATCGATAGAAGTACAGAAGCAATAAGTATTCGTACAAGTGTTGAATTTTTAAAACTTCGTTTTAAAGTAAAACGAAATTTACATTAATTTATAAATAATTAACACTTCGTGGGATTTCTAACTTCGTTGGCCATAAGGAGACATAAAGGAGTTAATAAACTACAATTTCGCGCAAAAGTTTTTTGGGAAATTGATCGATGGACGATTACATTCTACACCCACTGTAAGTAAAACTACTCGTCTCCTCGAATCAACGAAATAAACCTCCTCCACGCGATCTTCAAGCTGAACGCCATTTATATTCCACAACCAGGCCAAGTGTTTAATTAATTAAAGTAATATTCGTGCGGTAATCGTGTTCTCGCGAGCGATACCTTTTTACGTTCCGATCCGTATATTTAAATCCGCGTAATTAAAATTCCCATTGCTTTAATTTTGGCCCTCACTCAAACACCTTTCTCAAGTCAAGTTTTTTGAAAATTGTTTCGGGAACAGATATTCAATTTTTCTATTTCCCTCTATTGATTCTCGCTCTATTGTTCTCTTTTTTAACATTAGTATGGATTTCTATAATTATTGTTGAATTTAGCTTAAACTTGTTTCCGTCGAATAAAAGGTTATTCCTACTCAGATATTCAACCTTATCTCATCGCTATAATTTTTGCCTGCACTCAAACACCTTTTTTTAGAGAAGAGGAAGAAGATTCGTTAAATCTTATCCTTATTCCTTTTCGCTTAAACCTGTTTCCATCGAATAAAAGGTTATTCCTACTCAGATATTCAACCTTATCTCATCGCTACGCACGGCGCGCCGTTGACTCTGATGGCCGTATTCACGTACGCGTAGAAACGCATAATTAAACGATGTTGCATCACGTATAAATGGAATAATCCTGTACATCGGTCAGTTTCCCATTCACGAAGAGCTCGAGGGAATAATTGCTTTTGCTTCATTGTGCAACGCGATCGGCACGAACGTAAGAACGAACGAACGGCGGCGTTCCGTGGCCGTGCAGGAAAGCACCAACCTTTGTCTTGCCGTGCAGCCGCGTGCCATAACCGGAAGGTACAGTTTTCTTCTCGAGACACCGTTTCGAGTCGCGATTTTTTCCTCGAGAGCATCTGGAACCTCGAGTAAACTACATCGCATCCGCTTGTGAATACACGACTGAACGTTTCAAGGCCGGTGCACCTTTGGAATGCGTTGCAGTTTACAATTAGTCGTAATATATGCACGCGTTGGCGAGTCGGTGAGTCAGTCGGTCGAAAAGTGCGAAAAAATAACGAGAACACCTGCCGATCATTCTTTATACGTAAACAAATGGGAATGAAAATAGAGATTAACGAGTTTCGCTCGATAGAAATACGCTTTCAGTTCTACGCGCGACTTTCGTCGACAAACGACTTTTGTTGCTCGCGAGATCGTCCTAGAATCTACGAGCCTGAACCCAGAACATCGGGGCTGGATACACAGGTCTGCAATAAATCAAATTGAACGAAATCCGGGTTTCACCGAGTGCCGCGACCGTCATCGTTGCCAGTAGTAGAAGCGGAAGAACAAGTCGACTCGATTTCTTTTTCCATCTTGTCTAAATTTACTCGTCGAGCGTCCTTCAATTTAATTTACTCTTCTTGACCCAAAAGCGTTTCCATCCTCGTGTAACGGCCACCGTTGAACAGGTTACAGCGGGTCAATCGTTACATTAATAGCCCGATGAAAAAGAAATGAAAACAAACCGATCTCATTTCGAAGAACGGTATAAAAAGATTCACATTTTGTGCGCTGTTCCGTCTGGCATAAATATACGGAGTCCGATACCTAATCGGTGATATAAAATGTTGACTAACTCAACTTCCTCGATCGTGTTCTTTCATAGAGATCCGAACAAGTATCGATTATGTGTACGGTTTGTTCGAGGTGATACAGAGAGACCTTCCATTCTATCTTCGTCCACCTGATCCGAGTCATTCGGCTCCGATGTAGAATGTATTATTATTATTAATATCGAATGTCAATGCGACGCTAAGCGCGAGACGCGAAACGCGAAACGCTACGATTTGGTATCGAGTGTCTTTCTGGTCATGCGAGCGGAAGGCCGCGTCGAGTTTGCGATCGCAAAAGAGATCTCTCGAACAATTTTTTCTACGAAGGTGTTTTAGGTATTTTATTGCACGCGATATTGTTATCCGTAAAGATTCCGGAAGAAAGTCCGTTAACGATGACATCCGATAAGATCGTTCGAAGAAAAGTGCGATACGGGGTACCGTTCGAGATATCGAAAATAAAACCCTGAGCCATAAAATGGCTTACGCTTACATTTTCTACATTTTTCCGTTTTAGAAACATTAAGATAGTAGTCTGTTATCGTTATCATCGAACGGCGGTTAATATCGGAACGAGGAGGTCGAAGACTCGATTATATTTCCATTTTCATTCGGACCGATTACGATTATTTGGTAGACTCGTTCGCTTTCTTTACGAATCGCAAATTAATAGGCTGTTAGAAATTAGGTAGACTGGAAGGTAATATCGTTTCTTCTACATTAAATTCAAACAAATTTTTAATAAATTTCTATTTTTAATCAATTACGTAATCGCCCTCGTTATCAACAGCCTTTTGCCATCTGGTGTTCAAATTTTCAATGGCAGATCGATAAAAATCAACGAGCTGATGAGTACTTTAAACGAGTATTTAAAATTGCCAAAACGACATTAATGTCCAATCCACTTAATAATAATACTTTATTTACGGGCAATCTGCCCGTGATATCAAGTACAATGTAATAACAATGACAACAAGAAAAACAAAAGAAAAATAGAGACGATCACGGTATCTCACAATGTAACGTGTTCAAACTAGATTGCGCATCCGCAAAATTGCAACGACTGATCTTTTAAATTCTCGATTAAATTTATCCGGCGTACTTCACGAATGAACTCGCGTTTGTTACGACTCACTCGTTTCGAATAAGATCTTCTAACATTTATTATTCCATGTGCCGTGGATAGTGGCCGTGGCGATAGGCGAGGCGAGCCTTCGGGGTTGCTTTTCCCATCGGTTGACGCCCGCGAAGATCAGAGATCCTGCGAGTTCATTTGTCTAAGTCGGACGAACCTGGATAATGGATACACCGCGTGCAATATCCATCCAGCGAGCTCTCGAATATTTATGAAGCCTTGGCGAAGATGAACGAGAAAAACCGCTCCCTGAAACCTTTGTGGTTCTCTATGCGACCCGCGACTCTGTGGTTCATCGAGAACACGTCAAACGCTCTTCGGGGACGTTGTTTCGTCATTCCGCGATGATGTACCGTGTACCTCGCCTTCGGCCATGCCAGCTGATGACGCATACCCGTTAGAACCGCGAGCATATCCCGATCCTATCCGGTCAGGAAAAATTTTCGTTCCGTGTAGTCGCGAAATTAACACGTTCGTCCAAGAGAAGCCAGATTTATCACCTTGCAGTTCCACTTATTCTCGATCCGGCTGAAATATTCTTACAACGGATCTCTTTACTTCCAAACGTGTTGAAGAGAAGCCGATATGCCTTTGTACGAGTCTCGAGTCGTTTTGCATTACTACCCTTGGGCTCTGGAACTCTGCACAGCGTTTACTACGTGGTTAAAATTTTCGTTCCGTGTAGTCGCGAAATTAACACGTTCGTCCAAGAGAAGCCAGATTTATCACCTTGCAGTTCCACTTATTCTCGATCCGGCTGAAATATTCTTACAACGGATCTCTTTACTTCCAAACGCGTTGAAGAGAAGCCGATATGCCTTTGTACGAGTCTCGAGTCGTTTTGCATTACTACCCTTGGGGTCTGGAACTCTCTACAGCTTTTACTACGTGGTTAGGTATAACACTTTAGGACAATGTATTGTATATTTAGCTAAAGCACCAAAGTCATGTCTTGTATATCCCTTTGCACTCGAGGCCTTTTTTTCTGGTATCTGCCAGCAACTCGAGATGTTTCTTAGCATTCTATCGCCACGAATTCTAAGCTATCTAGATTTTAGAATAAGCTCACCTTTACCTCGCCGACAATCATTTTATCGACACATCGAGGTCCAAAGAAATTAAACGTAAAGAAACATTAGGTATTGTAGATTTGCTGCGTGAAACCTAATGGTGACCGAGAGTCACCTCTCGAGTGCAAAGAGATATAGTGCATCGGAATTTGCTGAAAATATTATTATTGGTAAGAATTTCAAGTGAAAATATTGGTTTAGCAGATCCAGATGCTTTAGGAATAGCTCATACTATAATAGTTCATACTATGCATGGATGTGAAATGATTGGAATGCCAAGAATGTGATGTACTTTTAGGTATAACACGACAACAGGTTTGTCGTGAATTTCTTGGGAATTATTATCCTTGGATGACATTCAGATCGAGGGTTATCCTTATGCGGATAATTAGCGTCGGAATATAGATCGCGAACGTCACGAGTGTACGTGGGTCTGGATTACAGATCGACGTCTCTATTTATGTACTCTCTCGAGCCTGTCCTAAAAGCGGGCAAGCGTTGTTAAGGGTTCGCGCTTATGCATATAAACTCTTCCGAGCTGTCTACGAAGACGAAAAGCAAACAGGAAGATGTTCGGTTCTCTCTCGGTATCGGACACCATCTCCTATTTAGCGAAACGTAAGAGATTTTTTTAACCGACCGATCTGTTAGGTAGAACGACGAAATAATTGCGAGATGCTCGGCGAACAATAAGCTCCCTCGCCTATCTCTTGACACGCGAAAGTTCAAAGAGCGTCGTACGATTATACTTGGACTACCGACAAGTATACAGAACGAGATAAGTATTACAATTCTCAGACGAAACTTCTTCGAGATATTATACGTAGAAAGATGAGAAAACTTTCCGCGAGAGATCGGTCAGCGTGCTATTGTATACATATAATTCTACCCATTGGTTATAGAAAATTAAGATTTTCACTCGTACCTCCTTCGACTCTCTTTGAAATCGTTCGTTGATAGGGAGTCGTAGAATATTACGAGTTTGTTTTAAGGAAGTATCCTGAATTAGGAGGTCTAAAGAAAGCTGTTTTTCGTGAATCTTTTTAGGATGGAAAAAAAATAATTAATTCTATCGACCTTTTTATCCTATTTTCATACATATTTGAGTAGTCTGTAGAAATTTTTTCAAGAAGAAATATTGAAATTGAGTCGACTGCGAAGCACATTTGTGGAGCACCTCGCAATTAAAACTTCCTATTGGCGGGAAAGATGCGGGTCGTAATTTTGGTTTAATACAAAAAAAAAAAAAAAAAAAAAAAAATTTTCATTTTCATACATTTTTCTTCTATGTGAACTAAGAAAATTCATACAAAAAAAATGTTTACCTCCTAATTCAGGATACAGGTAACAATACAGGAAACAAGTACAAAGTGTTTTTTTTGCGATCGTTTGTCTTCGTCTCTGGTTTTCGTCGTAATGTCGCAATTACCGTAGCCTACACGAGCGAAAGAATAGGGAGACGACGGTGTTTTTCTCCGCGAGAACGAAGGAAACGGGCAAGAAAAATCAAATCGTCCGTCGGATACCGTTGCAATTGCAATTGGAAGCAATGCTGGCGAGACAATGAAATGTCTGCGGTTGAAACGAAAATATCGTAGCAATGAAACCATTATCGGATACCCGGATCGATCGGTTACGTTTTACACGAGATTTCGAGGGAGCCGATCGAGGTTTACATCGAACGATCGGTCCGTCGATGATTCGAACAGATTTAGATTCTCCCGAAACACTCTTGGAGCCGGTTGAATCGTGCGCGTTTATAATTAGCGGCTTTGGAAGGGAAACGGTGAACGGCGAGAACGCGGGCGCGTGCGAACGTAAAATAGCCGGGCAACAACAATGCTTGGTTCTCGTCAGAGTGACGGGCCCACTCTATAAATCGACGGTTAAAATAATATTTGCCGTTTCCACATTATTTCCGTCCAAGTAGCTCGGAATATTGCGTCGATTCAACGCGGTTTCCTCTCTCGTCTTTCTCCTCCTTGCCCGTGTAACCCTTTTACTCGCGTCTCCGATAATAGAGTTTTCCATTTCTATTCAGCCGCGATAAGGAAAATCTCGCGGGAGACCTTGTCGACGATGTATACGTACCGATATCGAGCGAGCTATGCGAGCTAGCTGGGAAATCGTCGAGGATCCTTGCCGTTCGCAGAGATCGGAATGAAACGTGGCTGGCTGCGATGCTATCGAACTTCGTCTTGAATTTCTCGGCCGAGGTTGGGTCTCGTGCTCGTTTCTGGGACAGGAAACTAGTTTGCTCGGAATCGTGTAATAATCGCAGTTACGTAATCGATATGAAAGTCAGTGTCATAGTAACGCTACAAAGTGCTCCCTTCGTTCGACCGCAAACCTCGTTGCTCGCCTACGATCTCGTTACGGATCACCTACTTCCTCGTATACGGATTCGTTCTCGGCTCGCTCGATGATACATCGAGGTACCGATCGCGCCAATCGGTTGCAAGACGAGTAAATAGAGGCGATCTGTTCTCTTCCGAAGATGGGATCATCTCGCCTTGCTTCGTCTCGCTTCGCCGCGTCTCGACCCTCCACTTTCTTCGTTCCCTTGAAAACGAGGACGCTTGGAACCGTCTCCTTCTCCCGTCCTAACAAATTTATAACGTTACTGTATCGTTGTATCTCTCTATCGGGATCGCGAACATACGGAGAACGAATGTCGGGTAGTTATCGACTTTTCCTCGTTAAGGGGTTAGTTGCAGTCAGGAAAATGGAAACGGACAGTTTCTTGTGTGTGCGTGTTTTTTTTTTAAGGTATTGAATAATAATTTTCCTGAATGAGATGTAAATATATTACAAAGTATGTCTTAAAGAACTGTAAAAGAATTTTTGTTTTAAAAAAAGAGTTCATTCATTTCGTCGTAATTCATTCTTCAAACTGGTGCACCTGAAAACGAAACCAAAGGTAGATTTAGAAAATATATGAGACTAACGGGTCCCCCTGATCGAAGGATTTTTTATTTTCTTGTATACTTTTTTTTTTATCCTGCATTGAATCGCTTAATTTTAGTGAAAAAATTGAAAATCAACTTCAAACGTAACGCCATCTTGTTTTAAATTAATTTTTTCCAAAATCCTTCGTTCAGGGACCCGCTAGACTAGTTTATTTTCGAAATCTACCTTTGGTTTTGTTTTCAGGTAAACCAACGTAGAGAAATCTTGCTCACCGCAAACCTATGCTTTTAAATCATCGTCTACGTCATCGGCTGTTACGACGATATAAATTAAACGTTAAAAGTATGATATACTTAATTGTTACCTATGCAAATTATTATTTAATAATAATAAAAAAAAAACACACAAAGAAATGTCGTTTTTCCTCTTCCTGACTGCGACTAACCCCTTAATCCGAGACCGAGTTTATTTCGACGGAAATCGCAATTCGATCGTCCTTCTCCGATTGCGAGCCTTTGTCCTACCTTTAACCCAAAGCTGACTGTAACGCAACGATAGAATGTTTCCAGTGACGGCGAGTACCGTAACGATCTCTACTCGATGATTTTACAGATACCTGGTCGCATCGTTTTCTATAACGATGTCTGTTATCGCTCGCGATAACGGCGTGTTCTCAATCTTTCTCCCTCGATGGAAACAATGCCGTAGAAATGCACGACCCCCTTCCCAACGATGCGATGAATTGCGTCAAGGATCAACGGCGTTCCGACGCGACGCTGTATACGTAGTTGGCTTGGTTCTCTCGCGAGAAAGTCGCATAGCCTCGAGGAAAAGGGTCGGGACACCTTTTCCGATTCATTGCCATCGACGCGGGCGCGGGCGTCGCGGCGCGACGTTTAGAATTAGCGCGCGACTCGCGTCGCTTGCTATTGGACGATGCCGACGCCCGCGCCGATACCTTCACTATACCTCGCCATTGTTTCGGTGTTTCAGCATCGATTCGTTAAAAATGTATACAGTCAAGTCTCCTTAACGCTTTAACGTCCGCACGTATACGGAATCAAATGTCGGCAGGGCCCGGCAATATTTTTGAAGAATTAATTTTATAAACAAACTGTTAGGCAGAGTGAATGGGTAACTTCTAACAAAAACGGATGCACCAGATTAACATGGATAATAGATTTAATATATAAAATACTTTGGTAGATAATAACATGGCACACATATCTAACGGTCCGCACGGAGCGACGCTCTATCGAAGACTTAACTTAAAGACTTAACTAAAGACAAACGAACAGTAATGCATTGCTATACAATCCATGTCCAACACAAACTTTGTGTAGGAAAAGATGTAGGAAAAGAGGAGATGTAATATATTAAAACGTATTTATTGAAGAAAGGAACAATCGATAATAAAACGCATAAACTCTCGGCTCTCACAAACTCGTCTCGACCCTCACGATTCTCGCTAGCTGGCTTCAAATTAGATGGTTTAAGTAAAAACAACGAAATCGCGCTGAGCTTCGAACGTAGAAGACAGCGAATAAAGAAGAGGTCGAAGGAACTCCTGGACCCCTCAAGGAGCATATCCTCCAGCGACGAAGATGGTTTCTATGCATTTATCGTAGAGAAATTTGTGCATGTAAGGAGACTTTACTGCATTCCGTTGTTACTGTTACTTGGCACAAGATTATCACGCGTTCCGTGACAATGTCAAAGTTGTTCAAAAATGTTCTTCCATTTTCTCTTTGTTGGATAAAAACGATATACATTCATCTCCTTTCCGACGCCAATAGCGCGTAATTCTTCTAGTCCTCGATCCGCTGTGTCTATGTACAAAGCACTCGTGCATATCTACGACAGTTTGCATTATTTCATCGCGACTCTTCTTTGCAAGATCCTCCTTTACAAGTTTTTTTTTTTTTTTGCGATGAAATTTCACGTTCTGGATACATTTAACACGTTCTGCATACATTTGTTTCTCACTTCGGCACGTTGAATTTTCTTCCTCCCTCGTACCGAATTACTTTATACGGATTTCAAGGAGGTACTCAAAGTATCCGATATGAACGGCGTGCATCGGGGAATAATCAAGGGCAATTTTCCGTGAGAACACAGTGCGAAAGCGGGGAAGAATTTTTCTCTAATAAAGGAAGCGTTTATCGAAGCACTTGCACGCGGCAGAGTTTCGAGACGGTACATAAAAGCGCGCAGCGACAAAGGCAAAGGGATCGGTCTTTTCCTTTTTTTTTCTCTCTACGAAAAAACCAAAGGGAAACCACTGCCGTTGAGGCTGCTTGCTGTGAGAGAAAATGGTCGAGAAACGCAGCCGCTCCTTCTGCAGTTAGGGCAAACGAGTTAACGGTCAGTTACGAACTTTCTTCATCCGAGGTTCGAGAATCGATTCCGCGCGCGAATTGAACGCTTTATCGGACATTTCCGAACCTCTTAACGAGTTCTTTTCGGCACTTTGTTCCTTCGAAAAGTCGCGTGCTAATCACGACGAATTGCTTGTCATTCGCCGTTTTCCTTTACACGTGCCACGACGAAGATCTTGTTTAGCCAGAAAAAAAAGACACGGCCATGATCGTGCGAGTACCTATCTTACTAAAAATAACCACCACTTTTGCTCTGCTCGTGCGCGACGGGTCTCGAGCGATTTTTATTTACTCGATTCGAACTGTTCGAACAGCCCTCAACGTCGAGGCGTCGAGCCTCGTCCTCGAGAGAGCCGCTCTTCTGAAACTCTCCTCGCAGCTAGAATTCTCGTGCCCTCGAACCACCGAATCTCACCCCCGGTCCGTCTCAAAGTTTTTCTTTTTACCTCGGTACGTACCTGCCTATCGCAGTTTGTTCTCTCTCGGGCAGCTGCATGCGTCACGAGACGAAGTCCTCCACGGAAAAGGAGCAAAGCGCGTGGCGTCGCGTGTGCCTTGGCACGAGGTGATCGCTTTCATAAATATTCAACGGATGTCGCAATCACGATCAACGCACGATAGATTGAATCCAGAGAAACCGACGCGGACGAGTCTGTTTTCGAGGTTGCGGCGCCATTAATCTGCTCGTTGTTTTTTTTTTTCTTTTTTCTACGTTTCGCATTTTAACCTCGAGCGTCTCGCAAAGCAGAACGGAGTCTTCTCTTCGAACTCGAAAATTTAACTTGTGCGGTAGAATGCGAGTATCATTTCGATGATAATAGGGGTTTTCCGATGGTAGAAAGAAAGGGTTTGGAAATTCGCGATTGATGATCTAGTTTCTACTTTGTTAAAAATATTGTAAATTCCATGAAATCGGGAGTGGACATCACCGAACCCAACAGGAGAATAAAGGATATTACGCCTCGGAACCGCTCGCGCTCGTTACTACACGATGGAGAACGCGTCGAAAAGTTTGATTCTTTATTAGAGAGGTTGCTTCTAGCCGAGACTTTTTTCACGTCGGCGCGGCACAAGGCACGATAGAGAAGAGGGTGGAAAAGCGAAAAGTTCTCTCCGTTATTCGACACCAGGGAAACTTGGTTTTATTTTGGTCGGAGAAGTCGGCTCATGGAGATTTCAATAAGCAGATTGGCCTGGAAGGCTAATAATAGTCGAAAGTTCGACAGGTCACCGCGTTTCTTTTTCACGCGTTAAACTGCTCGCGAAGGCAATTGGTGTTTTCTTTATTTGTTTTGAACCTGGTTTCGCTTAAAAAGTTTCAGGCTACGCTCATCTTGACCGCAAACCCGAACGCTTTAATAATCATTCTCTCCGTTGCGATACAATTTTAACGGTTCTTCCGCAAGGAAATAAATCGACTCGATAAACGCCCGTTGGAAAAAAAGCAGGAAGTCCCCGTCGCACGAACATTCCAGGTGTCCGTCGAGGACGAACAGCTGACAAGGGACTAGCAAGTTGCGATGGGGCAGGACATGGCCGCGCAATAAACGAGGGGAAGCTTGAAACGAGAGAACCGGTGCAAATATTCGAGCTACGTAGACGGGAGAGTCGTGGGAATTTAAGTGATGTCTCTTACGAGCAATTTTTGGAAAGAATAGTACCAGTGGTACTGCCATCGGAAAAATCGAGCGAGCTTGTCGCGAGAGTTGAATTTTTGACGATAAGACGAGTCGTGAGTGTGGCGGCTGACGGAAGAATAAGACTCGTAACTTTTTTAATTGAGACGATCGCGTCTGTACTCTGTGGCTTCTCTTACAAGCTGATTTACGGATTCGTTCTCTCAAGCATCGCAGATATTCTTTCTTCATTCTCACATATTGCTTGCACTCTGTTTAAATAAATGGATTCATTCAATGCATTCATCCTAAGGAACATTCAATCATATAAACATCCGCTCGACATTCGAACCAATAATCTAAACATAATAAAACATTCACTCAACAGCCGTAAAACTGGTGTTTGCGTTTAGCGCAAACGCGACTTGGTGGACTTTGAAAAGACTAGTCGCACCTCACCTCCCCTTGGTTCTCCGCAACTCACCATGTCGTTTTGGTCGCGAAATTGCGTTCCCGCGACAAAGGGGTCGTTCGGGTCGAGGCTCTCCTCGAGATGTTTTCGTTTCCGTCGCGGGACGCCTCGTTTCTCCGTTATTTTCGGCGGTTTTCTCCTCGTGCCGGTTTTATTTCCAGACGCATCGACGTGCACTTGAACGCACGCTAAAATTGTATTCGCGTTTAACCGTCTAACCACGATCGAATCTCTAAATTTTGCCCGATCCGATCTCTTCTCTAACTACAATAAGCGAAAACCGTATTAACCCTTTGCGCTCGGGTGGCGCCTCTAGGGCGACATATGTAATTTAAAAGTGATTTTGTGAATGTTAATCGTCTCTGTAAACTTTGCTTTCTTCTTATTTTTGATTTAACGCGAACCAAGCAAGACAACCTTCGTCCACTTACACGTGATTCCACATGGAATTCGAAACTTTTCATATTTCATTTCTCGAATTTTCGAATTGTCGAATTGTACGTGTCGAATTTCTCGCACACGTTACTTGGCGAATACGATTCACGCGTTCGAGCAAACTGTCGGCTAGAAAAGTTCGAGCCCGTGTGTCGATCTGTGCGCAAACAGATTGCGAGGAATTATACGGACATGTTTAACGATAACTTCAACGTTACGAAACCTATTGGATAATTATTGTATATGATGTATTGTATATAACGTGAAACATCGAGTCATCTCGGTAAATAACTCGGAATTGTGTCGAAACGACAGCAAACAAACTCGCGATAAGATGATATCTACGAAGAAAACGAAGCTTTATCTCGATACAAATTATATCGACGCAGCGGAATACTTAATTCACGCCAAGCCGTTTTCGAAGAAAGATAATTTCAATTTTCCTCGTTTCAATTTCCTCTTTGCTGTTTTCTCGTTCGCTCGTTCTCTAAGGAGAAGAAATAACGAGAGCCATATACTGGGCTGGGGTACCCTGTAGCCGTTCTAATTCGTGTCGCACGAATCGACGTTGCCCACCGTTACGTGTCAGCGTTCCACATTCTACGCGTAATTCGGTAGCTACGAGAAACGTAAAAAAAAATTGTAACAATCGTGTAGATTCCCGATCGTACTTTACAAAGCTCTAGAAACACGGTATCGGGATTAGAATTTCGCGTGCGATGCAGAAAGTGTATCGAATGTTTCGACCAAATCTAGCCATGGGAATAAAGTTAGCTTACATTGGAAAGGGTACCGCTGCTGGGTCTGCTGTTCGTCGGAGCTTGATACAATAAACACAGAGTCGGTGTCCTGTTTCGAAACTTGCTAACTACGCGAGCCGCGAATCGCCTCTATATAGCTAAACCGATTTCTGTGTTCCGTCTTGTTCATTTATCAACGTGCTTTTTGCGACTCGCGTTAACGTTAGATCTCTCGTCTAAAACACGTACAACGCGATACACGGGTACACGTGGCGGTCATTCGCTCTTTCGAAAGCACATCTTAATATCATGGAAATTGTTGACTTTCCTTCGGTATAGTCGGCGTACCTACCATATACAGCAAGGACTCCAATTGCGGGAAAGAGTTTATATTGATTTTATCCGACTCGATGGCAGT
The DNA here is from genome assembly GCF_026283585.1 of Hylaeus volcanicus. Taxonomy (NCBI): domain Eukaryota; kingdom Metazoa; phylum Arthropoda; class Insecta; order Hymenoptera; family Colletidae; genus Hylaeus; species Hylaeus volcanicus. The sequence goes on from NC_071981.1 coordinate 21,423,291, forward strand.
ACTCGCGGCAATAGAAAATCACAAAGATAAAAATATCGCAAAAGTCTTACCTATCGAATTATTCGACTTTGTTTTCGCGTTTCGCTAGAATTCACTCGAGAGAGCTCTTTCTCGAAAGATCGTCGTGACGTTGGTCCCTCGATATTCGAGAAGCCCTCGCCTAACCCCCGATATTTCCAAAGATGCGAGAGATGCCAAAGTCAGCCTCGAATTTCACCGAGACCATAACTTTTCTCTGTTGCAGACTCGAATATGTTTCTATTTAACGGACTCCTGATGCTGGGCTTCGTCGTGGCCACCATGCCGGACACGATGGTACTCGGAGCCTCGGGTCCGTTGCTGGTCATGGATCAGGACATTCCTTCGAGGACCTGCCGGTACAGTAGGGTGGGATCGATGATCCAAGTTCGCTGTAGCAATTTGGGATTAGATGAGATCCCTTCGACTTTGAAGTCGGACATTCAGGTGGAATATAGTTGATCTTCGATTAAATTTTATACTTGCGGCGGAACGAATCAACTTGTCGAGATCACCGACGAAACTAAATACTAGAGTTGACGGTTTCGAATGGGTATTGTTAGGTGAACCGGGAAATAATGTCGTTTTTGCAATTTTAAATACTTGATTATCGTTCATCGGCTCATTGATTTTTATCGATCTGGCATTGGCAATTTGCACACTATATGGGAAAAGGCTATTGATAACGGGAACGATGATACAATTAATAATTAAAAATAGAAATTTATAAAAAATTTGTTTGAATTTAATGTAAAAGAAACGATATTACTTTCTGGCCCCCCTTAATACGTCCTCTTAATGTCCTTTTGATCTAAATAAAACTTTCCTAATATGTATATCTTTCGCGCAAAGATCGTCGCGAAAAAACCGTGCAATTCCCGAGCGAGAGGAAGCGACAGGTGACCTCGAAAGGTGAAACTTTCAGCCCGAGTGCGGTAAGCATCGTCTCGCATGATTAACACGAGCGTGTTCTTGCAGATCCTCGATGCGTCGGTGAACAGAGTGCGAGAGCTGACGAACAAGAGTCTGGCCTTGTACAAGAACCTAGCCTATCTCGATCTCAGCGACAATTTTTTGCAAACCATCCAACCGGCAGCGTTCGATAACCTGCGATACCTGGAGGTGTTGGATATGTCGAAGAACGGTTGCGACGATCTGCCGAGCAGCCTCTTCCAACTGCCTTACCTTCGCAAGGTGTTTCTATACAACAATAAGCTGTCCGACGATCTCTTTCGACGCGTGGACGTCCAATCACCGTTGAATTTTCTTCAATTATCGAAGAACAGGTTCTGCAAAATTCCCCGATTGGGTCCTCTGCCCACGCTCGCGCATCTGAATCTTTCCGAAAACTTGATCTGCTCGGTAACGCCCGAGGACCTGGCTCCGTTCTGCTCTCTGAGCGCCTTAGACCTAACGAAGAACCCGATCAAGTTCAATGCGACAGCCTGCGAGTGCCAAGCGTTCAACTCGTGGCTGAAAGAACGCGCGATTCAAGCGCAACCGGTCTTCAACTGCACGGAAGAGCTGGAAAGAGGATGCCCGGCGAAGATCGAGTTCACGAACAGAACGACGGAACTGTACGAAAGGTGCGAGGAGATCTTACGGCTGCGGCTCGAGACCGAGAAAGCCAGAAGCACGTGGATCCTCGTCGCTTCTTGTATATCCGTATTCCTCGCCGTTCTGTTTCTCGGCTTGTTCTGCGTGCATAAGAGGAACGCGCGGACCAAGAAGAAGCTGAAAGAGGAACAGAAACTGAACGCTAGCAACGCCAACACCGAGCTGTTGAACAGCAACCTGAATCAGCCGGAGAACACTTGAACACTTGAACGCCCCGCGGACAGGTACCGTCGCGACCACTGGAACCTCAGGTACGCTACCGATACATTTACACGTGTTATTATTTTTGTTTCGTTTCCTTCGTTTTCCTTTACTATTATTAGTACAGGGTGCGGCGGAAATAACTCCCACATTTTAAAAAACGATTGAAAAAAAGCGGTACGAGATAACACCAGATACTTTTTATTTGTTAAGGATGCGCAGGAGCCAGAGCCAAACTCCGAGTTGACTTCAGCAACGGTTGCGGAAAAAGTAGGAAACTCCGGGACAAGGACAGAGAGGGCGATACAACAATTGCGGGAGAGACGAGGACAGGGCGATTAGGACGATTAGCACGATTTTTTTTCGAAGATATTGAAGCAAACAAGCAAGATTTTCTAATAATTCTGGTTTTAATATATTCGTTACACTTTGGCGGATGCGACTCCACGGCCTGATTTTGCAATTTCGGCCTTAAAACTTAAAATAAAACGAAGATAGCAAACGTACTTTTATTGTTTATAAAGTTTTAAGGCCGAAATTGCAAAATCAGGCCGTGGAGTCGCATCCGCCAAAGTGTAACGAATATATTAACACGTTGATCGCCATGTCACCCATATATGGGTGACAGTGCTTTTCACTGAAGAACAAACAAAATTAATTTTGAATGTTCAGTAACAAAGGAAATAAATTTGAATTAAATTCTTAAACTTCAATGAAGTTATAAAAATAAATATCACAATAAATACTTCATTATGTAGCTTCCAATAATCCAGAAAGAAAACTTAATCACGATAGAAATGTTCAAGAGTATTAGTCTGGCTATCGACGTTTTAAAACCAGAATTATTAGAAAATATTGCTTCTTTGCTTCAATATCCTGGAAAAAAAAATCGTGCTAGCCTAATCGCGCCCTGTCCTCGTCTCTCCTGCAATTGTTGTATCGCCCTCTCTCTCTGTCCTTGTCCCGGAGTTTGGCTCTGGCTCCTGCGCACCCTTAACAAATAAAAAGTATCTGGTGTTATCTCGTACCACTTATGTTCAATCGTTTTTTAAAATGTGGGAGTTATTTCTACCGCACCCTGTACAAGCAGTTTCAAGTAATCCGAAGAACGATTCGTATTCTTAATCGCCGTTTCTCATTTTAGGTGCAAAGCGGGTTGAACTTTCAGCGAGGAAGCACGCTTTGTTCAAGTGAATTTCTGCGAGTCGAATAAATTTTAACCTCGTCCTTTTCTATATGCGATGCAATATGACTGAGAGAGCGAATGACAGAAATAGTGTGAAAATAAAATAAAATTGCGGTTGTAGGAAGTATTAGAATTGTAATCCTTCTAGCACGATACGTAACATGACATTTGGACGCGCTTAAATTTTCCTACGAAAACTCATGCGTGGGACACTTTTTCTATATCCACGAGTCGTACAATAATAATCTCTCGTTTGCACGAATAAGCATCAGCTTATAATCGTAATTGTATTCACGTTTACGTTCGCGTAAAAGACGTATCTATATTCGTCCCTCTTAACATTAAACGAAATCGTATTGTATATACACTCGTACATATTTATGTATACACGTACTTATGTATGTATTAATTATCGTATTTATTTCTATTTTATAAGTGAAAGATTAATGATATCATTTTTTCGTTCTTCTAAGGTATTCGTTATGCGACAAAAGTTCTAGGAATTTTCGTTGAGTATGCGCCATACGAAGTGTAACAAAAATTGGAACAAAAACGTCCAACGAAATACTAGTTTCTAATATTTATAACACTTTTCACGATTACCGTAATGTTTTGCTGATCGATCATCTCTGAAAATTATTTTCGCGAGAAGCAGCAGTGGCGTGTACTTAAATTTTATTTAAAAGTAAGGGTTAACCGTTTCGCCGTTGCAATTTCCTAGCTTTGGTATGCGCCGCGTACGGAGTATATCTTAATATGAATATAAATATTAAGATATACATTCCTGGATAAACATTCCATGCGCCGTTAACCAATTGAAGTATTTGCATCGAACTGTCGCGTACTATTTTCATAAAATATTTGAAATGGCGTTATTTTCGAAGTGACTAGTTTCGACTTTGTCTCGGCAGAAGTTGCTTTGTTTATGTTTTAAGAGCTCAGGATAAGAGACCCGAATTGGACGTAGCTAAATATCAACAAACATTGCTCGCTCGTACGATCCGCGATCTATCGACAACGATAACTCTTCGTATGCGTGCATAATGTGTACTTAAACTATGTTTTAACGCGTTTATAATCCATAGTCTCTCTTACTGTTAGCTTTTAATACGTAATAGATGTAAACGTACCTATACGTTGTACAAAAATGTTACCAAATGTTTGGCAAATTCCATTAAATAAATCTTAAATTGAATTGCCCTTCTTTTTATCGAAAGACCCGAAGTTATTTAATTTTCCAACGCGATAAAAATGTTGAAAGACAATTGGAGAACCAGTAGGAAAAATGGAAAAAATACAAACATTACTCGAACATTACGCATTTTTCATTACTCCAAAGTAAATCTAGTTACATAACTAAATTATAATACTCGATCAAACTTCCCCAACTGTACTAATCATAACAAAACCCAAATACAGAAAGCATTAGTAACGATATATTTTCTATAACAAAATTCTTAAATTATTATTTGATTATAATTTTTAATACAATTTTGCGACGAGCAACGGTTGACGTGACGACGAACGCGTCGAGAAATAAAAGTTTAATCTTTGAAATGATAAGCTATTTTAATCTCTACGTATCGCAAACTTGTCGATGAAACATTGTTATTTTATATCGATCCATGGGACTTGTCTCGCAAGGTTGATCACTCGTTACAACACGTGTCCATACACATATTCATGCGTTAATCGAATCGTTAATCGCAGACGGAAATTTCGCCTAATCTCGACTATGATTTGATAACTCTGAATCCCTAAGCATCGGCTAACAATAAGCTTAGCTGGCTAATCTTCTTTCCGCGAGGCCAAGCCTGAGCCTGAGCTGCTTGAGTTGAGTCAATGAGTTGGTGTCAATGAGTCAATGAGCAGCGTGCGTGAAATCCCGAAATTACATATTTCCACATATAATAGCATATAGGCAAGTTACATTGTAATTATCATAATTCAACTTCTAATTGTCGATTAGTACACTAATAATTGATTGATACTAAAGTTTTTGAAATAAATAAAATACCGAATATGTGGCGCCACCTCTTAACGAACCGCCTAAGTTTGTCGTGAAATAGCTTTCATCTCTCGCCGCTAGATGTCGCCACTGACATAAAATATTCAAAACATAATTTCTCTAGTTTTCCCTGCATATAAATGTGATTCTACATTCTAACTACCCTAATTCAACTTCTAATTGTCGATTAGTACACGAATAATCGTCTAATGCCTAGTTTTTTAAACGAATAAAAACCGAGCGGTTTGCTTTTTCCGAGCCACTTTCTTGTTTCGAGTACTCGGCTCGGCTCGGTCCGGCTCGGTTCGGCTCGGCTCGCTTTTCCGGGCTTTTCGACGCCACTATTTGCGATCTTCTTTGAATTGTCACTTTATGATGATAAGCCCCGTTAAAAATTCACGCAATTCAACTGTTTGCTGATTTCTTAACCTCGATGACAATGTTCTTTATTCATCTGTTACGTCGGACGTATCGGTGATAAGAAAATTTTCGAATTATATTTTCGTGGTTGCTTTCGTAAGATGTCGTAACAAGCGTCGGCATGGAAAGAAACAGGAGTAATGTAACGAAAAATGCAATTACATACATACAAGATATAAGCGCGAACAGCGGAGCGCGAGGTGCGGAGTGCGGACCAGACACCAACACAAAGCACTAACTCCGCGGAGATTCGCCAAAAGTATACCCACCAGCCAACCCACCACGGCCGCTGTTCCCAATCACGTGTTAGTTTAAGGTTAACCAATGACACATGCGACTATGCGAGCATTGCCCAGTTGAGCTGCGACTGTGAGCATCAGTCAAGCAGTCGAGTAACGGCCTTCTACTTAAGTGGATGCTGGTTGTCATCCGATAAATTGCTTAACAATTAAAAAGTAATGGGACGTTCGTGTACCGAAGACTAGACAGGATTATTTTCTTCGATCGTGAGTGACACTATACGCAAACCAACATTTCTTTCTACTTTTTCCTCTATTACCATTTCATTTTCAACACGAACCATCGATCGAATCGAATCAAACCTAATCTATCGTTTTCCGGCGGGACGGTGCGGGGAGGCAACACAGAAATATATCATGTATTCACGACTCATCAGACGTCGAACGGTCGAACGCGATTCAATTAACGCTCGATCAATTATTATTGACGATAAACCGTCTTAAAAATACCGTTTGATTGATCATAAGCAGTCTCGAAATTTTAAATCGTCTACCATTACATAAGTTGCGCTCAATTTACGGTTTTCTTTGTTGTCATTAAATAAATGTAACTCGGGGAACTCGTATACGGTATCGCGCGTCTATGCGAGGATAAATAACCTGATAAATTCCTAAAATAACTATGAGCAAAACGAATCTAACACGCACGAGTTATCAAAATTGATTTCTATGAAATCTGCAATTGTAGTTGCAAGTTGCAAATTTTTCCTCGTACAAACAATGCGAGATATCAAGTATTTCTCAGCACTTCAATAATCTCGAGTGTTTACCAATAAATTACGTAACTCGATTAACGGTTATTTCCACGTACAAAAATTAATCGGACGCATGAAATCTTTGCAAACTGTTTACTGTTAACTTAGAAAATGTTTTAGACGCGCGTTTAATGATTGTGTTTACGCGCAAGGTGTACAAAGTTGTGAGTTCATCACACTAATGACACCTGTTCGGTGCACTGTACACACGTTGTGCAACGTTACTGCTCAAACACAATTAGTTTTCCTTCGAATGTATTCAACGTTACGTTTACGCGTTCGGCGTTACGCTTACACACTTGGAAACGTGACTTAACGCTTGACATGCTTCCCATCCGAACTCTTCGAACATTTCGATTCATTTTTCTTCTAATTATGAAATGTCTCGAATGCTCTTTTTTAAAAATGCAATCAAGTATTTTCTCTTATAAATTTTCTTTTCCTATATAGCTGCCTATAATGAAACATTTTTAATCGAATTCATTTAATTAACTAAGCGATTTGTTCGAAGACGAAGGCTCGCTCGAATTAATTTTATTTCGCATTCTCGATTCGTTTCTCTCGGATGAATCACTTTAGCCTACACCCCATATATGATATGTGAGACAACCTAAATAATTGTGGAAAAATACATTGTCATTTTTGAGATTCAACGGATCTCTTATCAAAATTTACTTTGTATACAATCTTGAATGTCGCATGATAAACGGTTTCATACTTTATAAACATGTTTGTGTATGGTAAATTTCTTTCCTGTCTTTTCTACTTTTTAAAAGCGAAACTCACCTCCTGAGCATGCCTGCGAAAGTACATTGTAACATGTTATAGAATTGTTCGCTATTGAGAAGTGATTATGTCAATAAGTTATTTTATCTCCTTCGTTGTTTAATTTCACAGGTGTAGTAGTATGTATAACAGATATGAATCAACCATCGGTAGTTCTAACATTAAGTAATAAGTAAAGTTCAGCAAGATACACATATAGGTATATAAATCAATGCCCTCATGAAAGATTGTCTTGTACATTTAGTAGATATAAATGTGTGTTATGAAGTGTCGCCATCGTAGCATACTTACAAGTGGATTTATTATTTATTTAATATCTTGTCTTTTAACTTGCATTAAATGTAAATTTAAAAGGTTTCAAAATTTCGAATCTAATCTAATATGTCTTCATTTATAAATAGAAAGTGATATCAGTATAAAGTCATGCTTGTGTATGTATGTTCAGAATATATTTCATATTTACTTATCTAACTTATCATTGTGTATACTGTTCCCCACGATGTGTGGAAAATTCAGTGAAATTAGTAATCACCTGTTTATTTTATGGATTATGTTTCATTAAGTGATAAATAAACTTTAACATCATTTACAATTTATTATTATTATTATTATTATTATTATTATTATTATCATCATTAGGCTTAAAAAGTAAAATAAGATGTATCTTTTATACACATTTGTTAAAGCATTGTATGTCATTATCTTCTATGTGATTCGTTAAGATTCTAATAGGTTGTTTATGTGTATACCAATTTCATTCAAATATATAATCTTATTTATAATGAGTTTAGAATGTTTTGTGTTATCTGTGCATCCATCTTTATAGGAACAACGAATAGCTAAATGCTAAAGTATCATGGATGGAAAAGTAAAAACAGAAAGAGTAAAGAATCCACGAGAAGGAGCAAATCCTCTTAGCGCCTTAACATTTTCGTAAGTTTTATGAAATATATGACCAGTTGCTTTTTTTCCTTGTCATCGTCTGTTAATAGAAATGTAAAATCATGATGATATACGATCTGAGCTTTCGAAGTATCTCTGTATCAGATACAAATAAGCCGTCTGTTGATAGGAGAAGAACTATCTTGAATTCCTTTAATGAACAAATAGACAGACTTTTTGATATGTTATCTATTAGTATTCTTATATAGAACCTTTGAAGGTAGTTCTTTGTTATCTTTATCGATTACCATTGATATTAAATGCTCAAAAACAAAGATAATTCTCCAACCTTCGTATGTTCGATGCAAACGTTGATTTAAAGATAGTTAAAACTGGAATTATATAGATAGTACTGTTTTTCCCTAATACTATTTTTAATAGAATTGTTATCTATTGTAGTAATCGAAATTACCTTTTCTTAATAGATGGATTCTACGTACTTTTTGGGACGGTTATCGAAAAGAGTTAGAAATAAATGATTTATGCAAACCCCTTAAGGAACACACAAGCAGTATTTTAGGTACAAAAATTGTTAAGGCATGGGAAAAGGAATGCGAAGCTTATGAAAAGCGCAAGTTACTAAGCGAAGAAAACGAAAATAGTAGTAAGAAATATGACACGAAAAAAAAAGTGAAGGAGCCCAGTTTAAAAAAAGTTCTTATCAAATGTTTTGGTCTTCGATTACTGGTATATGGACTAATTTTAGCAGTTATGGAGATATTGCTTAGGTATGTAATACAAGTATGGTATCGTTTAACTACAAAAATTATTATTATTATTAAGCATAGGTTTTTAAATCTTTCTACTGCTTGTTCAGATTATCACAGCCCATGTTTCTTGGCCTTCTTATCCGTTACTACAATCAGAAGAAAATTGCCCAGTTACTGCCCAGTTTATACAATTCTTCCAATTCGCAAGTTCATGAAAATGAAGATGCGACGAGATCGTTAAGTCTCTGAATCCCCCTTTGCATCCCGTGTACCTACTAATTCTCTATGCTTCCTTTTAGAAGCTTAACTCTTTTCTAATTTGAACGTTTGAAAAATCTAACGAGTCTCGTATACTCAAGTTGAGATTACATAGTACAATAATTATCCTGTAAAGCGTTGTTGCAATAATAATTTTGAAAACTTGCAGTTAAACGTCGACGCTAATTTCCCCTAATTCGCTTTACAGGGTATTGCAACCAATATTTCTTGGTAAACTATTGAGATACTATAGCAGCAATACAGTAACAAAAGAGGAAGCTTACTTATACGCGACTGGTGTGATATTATGTTCGGGATTGTTAATATTCGTTATTCATCCATACATGATGGCCATCCTTCATATGGGAATGAAAATGCGTGTGGCTTGTTGCACGTTAATATATAGGAAAGCATTGAGACTTTCAAGAACAGCTTTGGGTGAAACCACAATAGGGCAAGCAGTCAATCTCTTGTCCAACGACGTCAACAGATTCGACGTAGCAATTATATTTTTGCATTATTTATGGATCGGTCCTCTCGAGACCATTATCATTATATATTTCATGTACGAGGAAGTTGAAGTATCTGCTTTCATCGGTGTCGCAACCCTTCTAATGTTCATTCCCTTGCAAGGTACAGAAAATTAATCTCTTTTCATTTGCGACGCATTGTTTCCACGATATACGTTACACTGTGTTTTCAAAACGCGTAGGTTACTTGGGTAAAAAGTCCTCGATATTACGACTGAAAACTGCTATAAGGACGGACGAAAGAGTTCGATTGACGAACGAAATCATTGGTGGTATTCAGGCGATTAAGATGTATACTTGGGAAAAGCCGTTCAGTGCTTTAGTCGAGAAAGCAAGAAGGTAATTTTTTATACGACTAAAATCTTTACAAGTACACGACTTTGTGCGTTATTCCAGGAGAGAAATCAATGTAGTACGGATCACTTCTTATATTAGAGGCATCACCATGTCTTTTATGATATTTAGTACGAGAATGTCGCTTTTCATTACCATATTAGCGTACGTCTTATATGGTCGTAGAATAACTGCCGAGAAAGTATTTATGTTGACGGCTTACTACAATATTTTACGTCAGACTATGACGGTCTACTTTCCGCAAGGTAGGTGCAATTGAATAATCGTGAATCGTATCGATGTGAATCACACGAAGATTTGGTAAAACGTTTGATGTTGCGCAGGGATAACGCAAATAGCGGAAGCATTCGTTTCTATAAAGCGTTTGCAAAAGTTCATGATGTACGAGGAAATTGAACCCACAAACGATAAGAAAGGATATGGAAAAGAAGAGTTAAAGGATCTGGCGAAGAAAAATAATGATGTTAACGGTGTAAATAAAGAAGGGAATGACATTAAAGATGACAAAATTGATACGAATAGTTATCAAGAAGACAGTACTATATCTCTAAAGAATGTTTACGCAAAGTGGTTTTCGTACGACAACGGGGACACATTGAAGAACATCAACATCACCATAAAACCGGGCGAGCTGATCGCTGTTGTTGGTCAAGTTGGTGCTGGCAAAAGTAGTTTACTTAACGTGATATTAAAGGAATTGCCTGTACACACAGGTTCTGTACAGGTTCGTATTATTCTTTCTTCTTTTTTCTTTTTTTTTTTTGCAATAATATTATCAATACTATAATTACTACTATACTATAATTATGTTTTGCAGATAAACGGCAAGTTGGCATACGCTAGTCAAGAACCGTGGCTATTTGCCGGCTCTGTTAGACAAAATATTCTGTTCGGCAGGCAAATGGATCAGTTCCGATACGATCGTGTAGTCCGAGTATGCCAATTAAAAAGGGACTTCACTTTGTTGCCGTACGGCGATAAAACAATCGTGGGCGAAAGAGGAATTAGTTTGTCGGGCGGGCAACGTGCTAGGTTGGTAATTGTAATATTAATTAAAAAAGTCAATATAGGTCGATTTTGATATAAGAAGATGGCTTATGTATCGATTCACACACGTAGGATTAACTTAGCAAGAGCGATATACACGGAAGCCGACTTGTACTTACTGGACGATCCTTTGAGCGCCGTAGACGCTCACGTTGGCAAGCACATGTTCGAGGAATGCATCGACAAATATTTAAGGGGAAAAACTAGAGTTCTTGTTACCCATCAGTTGCAATACTTGAGAAATGTTGATAGAATAATCGTTATGAAAGACGGATCGGTTAAAGCACAGGGGTAGGTTCAATTTACGCTTTGATTCGAATGCTTAAATTTCCCTGAATGATACTTATGATCCTTCTTTCTCATCGTAGTACTTACGACGAATTGGGCGCCATGGGCGTAGATTTTGGGAGGTTGTTGGAGAATCCACCACCATTGGAAGAGGAACGATCGGGGACTGCACCTCCGAGTAGGAGCAATTCTCGGAACGGCAGTATTACGTCTTTAAGTTCATTCATGAGCAACGTCACCGATAAGTTGGATCCGGTCGAGGTAAGTAGTCGAAAGCCGAATATAAATTTGGAAATCGCGCAAAGCGTCCGCGAATGTTTCCAATGTTTTATGAAATATGGTATTTAGGTAGCCGAAGCACGTACAAGAGGCAAGGTTTCCGGTAAAGTGTATCTAGGATATTTCCGAGCCGGTGGAAATTGGTGTGTCGTGTTTATGGTTGTTTTTCTGTGCGTACTTGCGCAAATAGTAGCCAGTTGTGGGGATTTCTTTATCTCTCAATGGGTTAATATGGAAGAACAATACGTGAGTATTTTTATCTCTTTAAATTGTTCTCTCGACAAGTAGTTACAAGTTACAAGTTAATCGTAATCAGGAAATGTGATTTTGTTTATAGATCCACGATAAACCGGATGGTAGCATTGAAAATGATTGGCAGAGTCCGTTGACTCGTGACATGTGCATATATTTGTACAGCGGTTTAACCATTTTCACGGTAATAATTACTCTAATGCGTTCGATCTCATTCTTCAGAACGTGCATGCAAGCGTCTGTTAAGCTGCACGATCGCATGTTTCAAAATATCTGCCGCGCAACGATGCGTTTCTTTAACACGAACACATCAGGACGTGTTCTTAATAGATTTTCGAAAGACATGGGCGCCATAGACGAACTATTACCGGTAGCACTGATCGATAGCCTGCAAATTGGACTGGCTCTCATTGGAATCATCGTAGTGGTCGCAATAGCCAATCCATGGTTATTGATACCTACAGTGGCAATCGGAATACTCTTTTACTACATCCGCGTGTTTTACGTAACGACCAGCCGCAGCGTGAAACGACTCGAAGGAATCAGTGAGTACCACTTTTTTCCCCGATTCCAATAAATCGGTTCCCCAATGCCCTTACTCTCTTACTTGTCTTCTAAGAGAGAATCGCGCGAGAAAACCAAGTTTTTTCACGAAAATAATCTGTAAATAATAGCTCGATCGCCGGTGTTCGGCCATCTGAATGCCACGCTGCAAGGGTTACCAACCATTCGAGCTTTCGGAGCGCAAGAAATTCTTATAAAGGAATTCGATCAACACCAGGACTTGCACTCAGCGGCGTGGTACCTATTCATAGGATCCTCGAGAGCGTTTGGATTTTGGCTCGATCTCTTCTGTGTCGTCTACATCATCTTGGTTACTTATAGCTTTTTGTTCATCGGCGATAACGAGAAAGGTGGCAACGTCGGACTAGCCATAACCCAGAGCATCGGGTTAACGGGTATGTTCCAGTGGGGCATGCGGCAAAGTACCGAGCTAGAGAATCAAATGACTTCCGTTGAGCGCGTGTTGGAATACAGGTGGGTACCGCGGCAGATGCAAAATACCTATACACGTTTCATTTCAACGACCACCAAACTCGTATGTTTTTTCTAGCAAAGTGGAGAACGAGCCGCCGCTCGAAAGCACGCCGGATAAAAAACCCCGAGATAGTTGGCCCGAGGAGGGAAAAATCGAATTCAAACAAGTGGCGATGAGGTACGATCCGGCGGAGCCTCCGGTGTTGAAGAATCTGAACTTTTTGATTTATCCCCAAGAAAAGATTGGGATCGTCGGAAGAACAGGTGCTGGAAAGTCGTCCTTGATCTCGGCTCTGTTTCGCCTCGCAGATCTCGAAGGTGCCATCGTGATAGATGGGGTCAACACCGTCGAGATAGGTCTTCACGATTTACGTTCCAAGATCAGTATAATTCCTCAAGAACCGTTTTTGTTCTCGGGCACAATGAGAAAGAATTTGGATCCCTTCAGCAGCTACGACGATAGCGTGCTCTGGCAAGCATTGGAGGATGTTGAGATCAAGGAAATGGGTCTGGAGGCTCATATTAACGAGGGTGGCTCGAATCTGAGCGTGGGACAGCGTCAGATCGTGTGCCTGGCTCGCGCAATCGTCCGAAACAATCCCATTCTCATTCTCGACGAAGCTACGGCGAACGTTGATCCGCGAACCGATGAATTGATCCAACTTACGATTCGCAGAAAATTTGCGAAATGCACCGTATTAACCATCGCTCATCGACTCAACACTGTCATGGATAGCGATCGTATTTTGGTAATGGATGCTGGCAGCGCTGTGGTAAGCTTCTTCCCAAGATTTCAGAGATTCGGATGCGAATCGAAAAGAGAGAATAATATACTCGAATTTGTTTGATCGCAGGAATTCGATGCCCCTTACGTGCTTTTGCAAAAGGAGTCTGGATATTTGAAGAGCATGGTGAACGAGACGGGACCAGCAATGGCGGAAGTCTTGAAAGAAATCGCTCGCGAAAGCTATCAAAATCGTACATCAACTGCCCTTTGATAAACGTTCAACGGATTCGTCAATTTCCAAGTTGGACTGTCTGCATTGAGTCCCGTTATCGATGACTGTACCTTCTACTTTTACAGAAACCATCCGTGGATTATTTAGCGCGATCAAAGAGTGCCCTATCTATCGTTATGATCGATTGTGTCACCCAGTGTCGTTGGTATGAAACGGCCCCATTGAATAATCGTGATTTGTCGTTTTCGAGATTTGTTCGCAATCGAATTTCGCGTTCCTGGATACAGTATTATTACATAGATTTTTTATAAACAGCTGCCTTTTCTATACACGACTTTTTACTCTGGAAACTGTCGCGAGTTATATCGTACTTAATCGCATCGCGGACTATTTTTCTATACGTTAGAGAAAATGGTTCTCCTACCACCGTTGCTATTTTCTAATTTGTTAGCAATTTATCTACGCAGGATATTCGTTTTTTCTTGCCCTTACGTTGGTGCTGTAAGTACAAAAGCCGTATGTCGAGAAAGAACACGTGTCTACCTTCTAACAATAAGATAGAAAATTATTTTGCTCGATACGCGTGCTATGTCCGGAAACAGTTTGTATTAAAACACCTAAGGTGTACTTTATTTGTGTCTATATAGTTGTCGAAAGAATTCGCGGATCAAAGTTTTTTCTATTTTTGCTTGTATCACAACAACGTTTTACGCGTAAGATACGTTGGAACGAACGAGAGTCGCTTTACCAATACAAACAAACCACTTGGTCAGTTTGTACCGCGCCGAATAGTGAAATTCTTCCTATACCGACTTAAAGATATACATGTGTATATATATATATACATATTTTATTCATTCGTCTCGTTTGTATCGGTTTATGTACCGCTTACTTAGCCAACGACGACGACGACGACGACGACGACGAACAAGTAAGCGAACACTGTACTTTTAGGTGAAAACAATTGCCTTGCGTATAAGTGCCTATGTAATTTTATTATTACAAATGAAAAATATAGATCTAGAGCATTATTTATGTTAATAATACAATGTCTTTTTTTCTTCCTTAAACGGCTTCTCAAAATCACTCTTTAGATCTCTCGAATAAACGACGGCCGTACAACAAACACGTTTCTACATAACAATAAATCGGCAGTGGTTTCAGCATGTTTTCGAAGTGTAATTTATTTTCTACGATAATTAAGATAAAAAGTAACAATCAAACGATTTCTGTAAATATAAATATTCTTGTTTTTTACTTTTTTTTTATTTTTTTATTTTTTTATTGAATTTCACGAACAACAATCTCCGCTGCAGCCTGTGACGGCATGAAGAAGAAACAGAGTTTCAATTTTTGGTTCACAGGGTTTTACTCAGACATGTTTTTACGCATGGAGCGCGTACCTCTAACGGGTGTCTCGAACGTGTTCCACATTCACAGAAACAGTTTCAATTCGTCGATTCTAGTGGTACGACACAAAACGATAAAGAAAAACAAACATGCCATATTTCTTTCGTTCTGTTCCGTTTCTTAGATTATTCTCCGTTTCAGAATCTATTTAAAAAAAAAAAAAAAGAAAGAACAGGTTTCAGACGACGCGCTTGCCCCGTCGTATCAGTTCTTATTGCTAAACGAAGAAACGAGTGTAACGTCTATGTCTATACTCTGCTTACTCGGCTCGCAACGATCGCTCGCGACGCGGATCGTCCTAGCGTGTTCTCGCGAGTCAAGTACACTAGTGTATTGTAATACTGACAGTAAAGAGATTACTATGCGATATTAAAATTAAGCTCACCTCGCGAGAATCCGTCCGTGACGCCTAAAGTACAATTACGCGATTAACAACTACGGTATACATAATACGTGGTTTAAGAGAATGCTCCATTTTAATCTAAAAACGATGTTAAACGAGAAACAACGCGAGATTTAAAGAAAAATCTATATTAACGGGTGTGTTGAGCGGCAGATATGTCTCGAGGGTCCCTCGAGTTTCCTTAAATATTTTTTTTTTTCTCCAACACGATTTCGTTTATAGATTAAAACAGACCACCGGCTATAGGCGATAATTATTTTAGAATTACAGGTATAGTATTATCGTTTTCGTTACGTTCTCGGATACAATTCTCTAAGTCTCCAGTAGTCGCTCGATGAAACGATGATCCCCAAAGAACAGTATAAAAATTGGCGTGTACACACGCGCGCGCGCGCGCACGCGTGTCGTATATGACGTATGTATCCTTTTCCTCTGGTACGTGTATATACAAAACAGTAGAAAATACTTACGCGTTCGTTGATCTCGTCACGTATCTTTGACAAGTGAAACACGCTTAGAAAAGTGTTCCCGGAAACGTAGATGCGCGTTGCTCGTGCGTTTTCGGATTCGTTAACGAAAATCGATCAATTTTAACGGTTATAAATAAAACGTAACTAGCTAAATAAATAAGAGAGCACCGATAAGTATGCAATATATACAAACAGAGGAAAGAAGCCCAGCGATGAGTGATTACGCAACGCAAACAATGAGATTCGTTTCCTTTTTTTTCTCTGTCGGGTCTCGCTTTAAAAGAAATTCGTCCCGAGCTGGTTTTTCTAGCAGCAAAGCAACGTTTCTCTAACTCTGCAACGCAACAGTGCGTAACGCACGAACGTTTTATGGGATAATTCTAGGAACTGAGAAACGTGTGCACCCATCGAAGATTTTATATATATAGATATAGAATTTCGTCGGGTATAGATTTTCAATTCGTACTCGTTCGAAGAGCGATTCCCTTTAATACGAATCAAACATGACGCATGGAATGAATGAAAATTCGGAAAAGGGACTGTATCCGATCGCTTCGGATACAATCCGTTTAAAAGTTTTTAACACTCGCGTGAAGGAAGACTACGCGTTTCTCGGTTTCGTTTTTTCTATGTATATCATGCTACAATGGACAAATATCGAGAAATGTTTCGTCGCGTACCAGCGATTCGTCAATGTTGCAAACGAAACGAAACGAGACGATCTTTTCGTCGTCGTTCGATAGGGTTAAACGATAAATAATAAAGAAAATTTCGAAACATTAAAAATGGGAATTTCCGTAACGAGTTATACGCGTATTTGAATATTTTACGAGGAAATATCCCGTTCGTTGGGAAAGTCTCGCAAGATCGATCGTAAAAATCGAGCGGGAATTCTCGGGAATTCTCTCGAACGACGTCCATTCGGACGGCGGGTTCGTGGAAGCGGGAAAGAAAAGTTGGTACGCGCTCGTTTTTCGATACTTTCGACCATTTAAACAAGAACCTCGAGACTTTCGCGCGACCGAGCCTTTTGTTGTCCGCACTTTTCGTTCGCTTGAACGATCATAGCGACCGATTGGCACCCGGTCTCGTCGCCGATTGGTCGAACGGGTGGCATCGCTAGTCTAAACTGGTACCAGAATTTTTGATTATTCGAACCGCCACCCCCATTTCCGCCACCGCCGCCGGCACCACCACCGCAAATGACTCCGACGCTCCCGCCACCCTCGTTCCAATGCAAAATTTTTAAACGATCCAGGGAAAGATCACCGGTATCGCAACCTCGGGTCGATCGCTTCGCAATCGTCGCCACGTCCGGTATATCTTTCGTGACGATCACTATCGTCCGCGTCACGAGCGTCGACAGCTGTTTCAGAATCGTCCCAACGCTCGTCTCGTTCCAAACGTTTCCCAGGGACGCGGGACTCAGCACGACAACGATCCTACGACAGGAGGCAGCGTGCGGACCGATCTCCAGGTTCCCTGAAAAATAATTCGCTTTAGATTATTTATTATCGTCTAATCTGCGTAGAGCGTAGATTCGACGAAAGAAAAGTTGTCGAAACGAGTTGGCCAAGCTGGTGCACGCGAGACCAGGATTGCTCGACTTCTCGTACACGCCTAACTCGGAACCGTCGGCATCGTCGTCGTCGTAGGCGTCGCGGTTGTCACCGGGAGACAAACGAGACACTCGGCGTTCGAGGGACCGGCCAACTTCCTAATTCAATTTACCGACGATTCCGTGTCCCCGTGATTTCGCGACCCCGAAGGATCCGTGTTATCTTCTCGCTATCTCCTATGAGCGAATCGCGCCGCAGTTCACGGAGCGAACAGAGCGAAACGTGGCTTCGGAAACTACCATTACGTACTCCTACGAGTTGTAAACTTTTACCTCGATAGAGAAAAGCCTATAGACGAAGGGACGTTTTTCCGCCTCCGAAAAGGTTGCGTTGTATTTAATAATTTAACCAAATTCATCGAGAGCTAGCGAGTGTAATAATGCAATTTAAATAGAAATTACTTTGTACTTTTCACCGCGTTTTGTCATACTTTTAAGCAATTATATCTAGAGCTGGTGAGTATTCATATAAGTTAACTAGAAATTATTTCATACTTTTTAGCGCAGTTTTAATGTTTTTCGAAGTAGGTTGTATGTTTTTTTCCAAAAATTTATTTTACCTTATAAACCGATTATCTGGTTTAATCTTTAGCGATACTACACTTTTCCACATCCCGATAGGCGAACGCGGCGATACGGATATTTCGAGTATCATCCCCGAAGGGATGTTCGCGATTATCGAGACTAGAGCGGGCTCGGAATTTCTCCAGCGAAAGCGGTGAAAAAGAAAGAAAAAAAAGAACCGCGGGACGCGAAGCGAAATTTATGTATAGGTTACTTTGCATCAACGGATCGGAGTTTGCTAACGTATAGCAATTTGCATGAACGAAATCGAAGCGGTCCCACGAGAAGGTATCTATACGGGCCCAATTTTCTCCTGCCAATTAGAGGGAAATTAGCGTCCGAATATTTCTCGTCGAGCAAACCATTAACGTGTCGCACGCTTAACCGTCCGGTTGATATTCATGAGATGTGAAACTAGCTCTCCGCTATACAGCAAACTTGTACGACAAACTTTTCGCCCTTTTTCGCGGTAATCGCGATCGTTTCGCTCTCTTCATCTTCCCCGATTTCGTCCAGCGGTATGCGCGACCGTAAACCCCGCTACGAAATACGAGCTAACGATTTACATCGCGTCCAATCTTTTTCTTAATCTCGCTCGGTAATCGACCATTTCCTATGGTTCATATGGTTCGTCGAGCTCGCGAAACTACTCGTTTCCGCCAGATTCTTACCGTTTTAGTTCGTAACCAAGACCAGCCGCGGGTAGGAACCTCAACGATGCTATCTATCGACGAGAGCTTTGCACGGAGGAAACTTACTTCTCGCGGCGTTCAACCCTTTGCACTCGAGAAGTGACTTGAGAGGCGTGATTAGGTTTCGCGCAGCAAATCTATTAGATAGACTGGAAAGTAATGTCGTTTTTGCAATTTTAAATCCTTGTTCATCACTCAAGTTGATTTTTATCGGTCATTGAAAATTTGCGCATTAGGTGGATGTTGATAACGAGGGCGATCACATGATTGCTTAAGAATAGAAATTTATCAAAAATTTGTTTGAATTCAATATAAAAGGAACGACATTACTTTCCAGTCTATCTGATACAATACTTAATGTTTCTTTAGGTTTCATTTCTTTGGAATTCGAAGTGTCGATAAAACGATTGTCGTTGAGACAAAGGTGACCTTAGTCTTAAATCTATATACCTCGGAATTCATGGCGATAGAACGCTAAGAAACATCACGAGTTGCTGGTAGATACCAGAAAAAAAGGTCTCGAGTGCAAAAGGTTAATCCATGTCGCAACTTACAATTCTGATTCAGGTGAGAGAGCTCGAGCGGCGTGCACTTGTATCGATGTCTGGTCTCTAGGGTAGGTATCGCTATACCGACAGCCAGGTTGGCGTCCTTTTCGTGGTAGCAGATCAGCGCGTCGCATTCCTTTCCATCTGCAATCCGTGTCGATGATGTGATTAGTAGGGATAGTATCTATCCGGTGAATTAGGCGAAGTTGAATTTCCAAGGATTCTTTTTTCTACTCGCAACCGAGAGCGTTGCGACGACGGCTTTCGAACGCTACGAATTCCGTGGTGGATACGAGGGCGAGCGAAAGTGTCGGTTCGTTCGTTCGTTTATGTAACGATTCGCACGAATAAGGAGAGTCGGACACGAACGAAACCGAGTCGTGCGAATCACCGTCCGCGATCGTTCTCTGGTAAATTCCTGACGGCCTCGCATTCTTCGCGGCGAACATTTCGAGCGACGATCGGATAGGTAACCCGGTGAAACGCGATTCGCGTCGCGGTTGACAGAAAACGTTTCGTTCGCGAGCACGAACGAGCGAGAGAGAGAGAGAGGGGGGGGGGGGGGGGGATTTCCAGACGGTTAACAAAGAGAAAACGATCTCCGGTAAAACGTTAATGGGAGATGTCGCGGTGGTCGTTCTCGGAAACACCGTAATCGCGGTAATTTTCTACTTTCCGTATACGGGGCACTCGCTGGGACGCCGACGGCACTCGGCTGGCCAAGCCCCATAGGCGAGATATCTCGTTCCCGAGGCGGGATATACGTGTATACGTATCTCCTTCCGTAAGAGGCATCGGTTTAACCGTTTAACACGTGTAACTCGCGAGCCGCGGCCACACGCCCGACGATTTATCGTCCACGATTCCTCCGCTTTTCGTTCGTTTCCACTCGCAGAGCGCGTCCCTTTCCTTCGGACGATCGCGGATCGAATCGAATCGGATCGAATCGGGTTGGCTCAGAGAAAGGGATGATTCTTAACCGACATCTCGGGACGGGTTATCGTCCCGCGACAACGGATCCTATTAATTAATGATAAAACTAAGCGACGAGCAAAAACCCGCGCATCGAGCAAAGCCGTTCAACTAACTCTCTCGCTTTCCCGTTCCGACGATAAAAAAAAAAACCAAACGAACGAGTCATTTGCGCGGCTGCCGCTCACGGTGCTTTACCAAGCCGGATTAAACGTAGATTAAGAGAAGTAAATACTGGTTTCGCGGCTACCGACTCGTATTTCCGCAATGGAAAGATATCTATTCAAAGTGCGAGTAAAATTTGTACAAAAGGAAGCGGTTGGTTCCCTCGGTAATTGAAAATCACGATTAACAGTCCCTACGACCCATCACCCTCGATAATTACCGTTCTCCTCGAGAGGAGCGAACTTGTCGCGACAAAACAGCACCAAAGGTAGCCAGCATCTTGCGTAAAACGCGCCGGCTGAGATCAGGAGAACTAGCACCAGTACGCCGAGCAGGAACGACTTCCTCCAGGATCCATTTTGAAGTCCCAACGCGAACTGTGGTTCTGTAAATAACAAACGCTCCTCTTAACTCCTCTTCGCCTTTGTTTGCGATTATTCTTTCGCTTCGCTCGTCGAATCAACTCGATTATTTAAAAAAAAAGAAGAAGAGAAAAATATTCGATCGTCGACCGTGTTATATTCATCGTTACGCGAGCACGAAAACTACCGGGACGGGTTTGTTTGAAAAGCATACGGCCGCAAATCCCCGGTCACAATTGCGCGTATGACGTTCGTTTAATTGGCTGAAATTAATTGGGCCAAGCTGTCGCTGTCGCCGTCGGTAACGAGCAGCGAATTTAATCGGATTCGATTGAAATCGGTACGGGTCGCGCCGATATAAAGTATGTCTGATCGTTAATTGGTGCGAGAAGAGTGGGGAACGAATCCTCGATAGTTTTTCCGGCGTGCGAGGCGGAACGGAAATGGAAACGGGGGAAGCGTTCGCGTTCTTCTTGGCGAAAAGCGCACGCGGTACCGTACGAGAGGAGGAATATACGACGAGGAAAGAATACGCAACAAGGACAAGGATTCCTCTATAGAGAGGAATTTTTGTCGGTGCTAGTTTTTTCGCTTTTCGCTCGCGCACGCTCGTCCGAGCAAGAGATAACTGCCGCGCGCTCCTTAACCGTGAGACAGATTAAAAGGCTTAGTTACATACCTTGTCGGTAAACGTGAGCGGGTAACGTGATCTCCTCGTCCACGCCGTTGCTAACTTCGCACTTGTACTCCCCGTAATCTTCCAGAGTTATGTCCTCGATTTCCAAATAAGAGCCGATGATCTGATTGTTTTCTCTGAAAGCGAGTCGTTAATCTTTAGGTGGACGCGTCGAGTTGGAATGGTTTCTTATTCGTTACAAAAAATGAAACAAGAGGTACACGCGGTTCCTGTATTGGAAGCTTAACCTTTCGATGCACGATAAGATGTTTGGAAAAAAAAAACAAAAAAAAAAAAGACCACTGCATCATTTAAACCAGGGCTTCTTAAACTATGTTGTTTTGAAAAGAATAAAGAGAGACCGTAAGTATACCGCAATAAATCTGCCGACAGGCGAGAAACCTCATGTTAATCTCATACATGCCCTAACAAACCGAGAATGCATCTCAAGGATTGTTTCGTAAAGTGTCATACAAAAACCAAATACACAAAGTGAGATATTCAACACATTTTGTTTCGTATGTTTTATGTTCTATAAATTTGACTATTTGTATACGTTTGTTCGAGTTTAAAATCGTTATAAAGTACCAGTAAAACGCTTTCCTAATATACCCGAAATTGTTTTGAAGTTGTTAATACGTTTAAGAGAAAAAGGCCTCGAGCGCAAACGATTGAAACGTGTTACAATTTGCAACCATCTTTATTTTTGCCCGATTACTCGTGCTCGCGAGTTCTACGATAGTTCTACGATAGTTTTACGATAAACCGAGATCGAAATTCGTTTTTACGCGTTACGTTACGCGGCCATGAAAATCGAGGCGAATAAACACTAGCTACTCGTTGAACCGTGCACAACGTAAACCGATATTTCATGCGCGTACAACGGATAACAGGACCACCGTTAAAATTCAATCAGCTGGCGTGGCAAATTTTTAGCGAGCCCGTCGATTATCTCGAATCAATTTTCCAACGTTAAAACGAATTTCAGCGAGCCGTTACTCGTGCCCGCGTCGTTAATATTCCATTTTCTCGGCTGGTTTTAATTGCACCCTGGAACGGACTAAAATTCGCTAGCGCTCGCGCGTTACTCGCGTTCCACGAGTTGGCGTTTTCTCCGGTCGTCGGGTGCGAAACCTGGCGGTCGCTCGTTATCGTAAAGTTCGCGGCCAACGAACAACGGGAATTTCAAATCGACCAATTTTCCGACTACGAATCAACTCTGTTGAGTTAAATTCTGTCGGTGGCAACCTATCGATTTCTAGGAACGATTTATCACCTGATTTTTTCCATTAACCAGCCGTCAGCGGCGGTGATCGTCTGTATTTTCGGGATCAATCGACACGAATGAAGATTGATGGGTCGCCTCTAACCGGAGTTAGTACAACAGGCTGTAAAGGTTCCAAGTGCTCCATCGATTGAAATAGTTTAAATCGACTTAACGGCTTGGAATTCGTAGAGTGTTCGTAGAAGTGCGCGTTACGATCGCGACTTCGAATAGACTTGGATCACGTGGACAGGTGAAAGGAAGATCGATAGAGAATCCATAGTTTCGCCCTGTTCGATTAAGAGAATGGAAAACCTATCGATTCGACTCGGTAGTTTACGCCGCAACATCCGACTCGATTTTCATTTTTTGTTACGCGGCACGACAGACGAGTTATCGATTCGCGAAACGCGTTTCGACTTTCAACGTACATTGTTCCGGCGTTCGAGCAACGAATTTTATCCGTCGGCATCGCGTCGACCGAGTCGTTAAAGATTTCTTGGAACGCGTCCAACGACTTCCGATCCTCGGATGCATTCAGTCGGTTCGCCTATCTATTTGCATGGAATGAACACGCCGGCCTGGAAACTTGCGGTGCAACGCGATATGTATTCCAAACGGCGAAACCGTTTCTTTCTCGGTCAACTAACTCTTTCATCCTCTTCCAGCGAGAATTTCGCTCGACCATTTCATCCCTATATGTTCGCACGTGTCGAATAATTTCGTGAATTTAAATAAAGAGTTTCTAAATTCGTTCTTAATACTTTATTTACCGGGAGTCTATTTATAGGCTTTTTAAATATGCAGTATTTAGCTTTTCGAATTTATTTACTGTGTCGATGGTTGTTTGGAAACAGACTTGGCTTTCAACTCGAAACGTATCGGGAACGATTTTGAAAATGAACGAGTCCGAGAGATCGCGCTACACGTGTAAACAAAAATATTTCGCCGGTTCGGAAAATGGGTCGGGGACCGGTAGTATTTTTTCCGTTCGAACAAGGACGGAATCTCGAATACGGCGAAAAGGACAATGCGAGTGACGTAATTTCCTGTCGGACCGCGGCGTGCCGAGTCGGAATAATTAAACGGCACATTGTGATCCGTGATGACAGTCTCTGTTGTCCCGGCCCTCGGTAGACGGAACACGGGGTATGGGACGCGAGACTCGTCTGTCAAATTCCAGTCGGCTGAATCAGGCCAGATTAAGTTTCTACCGGGGAGACAGTTTCGCGTGCGTAGGCGATAGGCACGGGTCAGCCAAGATTAACTGTCCACGCAGCGATTTCTGTCCGTTCACGCGTAGAAAATCGTACGAAACGACTGAAAAATAAGGTACCGGTCCGTTTGATGTAATAAATTATCGTAAACGATATTTACGATAATGTATATTTATGTAAGGAAGCGTGGCACTTCCTCTATTCGAATTTCCCGCGCTAACGCACACTGATAAGGTGAAAGAGGAACAACGAATTAGATAAGATAGATAAGAATAGTGCGGATCAACAATAACGAACAATAGTATATAATAATAGCGAACCCTGTGAACAATTGACACTGAATGTTGTTTCTGTGTTTACAGGTAAGGATTGTAAATAGTAGTTTATAAGTTGTATAGTAATAGTAATAAAATAATCATAACTGTGTTTACAGAGAAACAATTCTTGTTAATATAACCAACCTCTATTCTGATACGAAGATTCACATTATATTTATATTAAATATTAATAATTAATATTTACAATATTACACGATTTTACACGTTTTTTACGAAAACGGCACGAGGTACACAATTTTTGTTGGTGGTACAAATTAGCAGCGATGGACAAAACCCTAGCGTTCGAATAAATTTGAAGTTTGCCGATATGTTTGTCTCGTTTCCTCTTTTGAATACACATCTCTGCAAATTAGTACAAAATAAGTATTAAATAGTCCATTAAGTCCGATACGATTCCGCAGATTTGGTCCTGCCAGCTTAAGAGAGATAAAACTAACAGAGGTAGAAAACGGTTCGAAAGCTGCTGTCAGCCACATCGTAGAATACAGGGTAGAAATAATAGTTGCGCTAAATGAAATTAAATTGGAGAAATGAAATCGCTCTGTATTCATCCCCGTTCGCTGTTCCGGACATTCGCCCCAATCCTTTATTCTTCCATTTGTCGGACTTTTCTAGCGTTTAGCTTCGAATAATGTTCTGCCTATGCCAGCATTACAATTAATGCGTCGGAGAGAAGTGGGTCAACCTCCGGTAATTGCATCGCATTCATCGACGACCATCCCCTATCGACGACTCGACGACTTCGCTCTATCGAATATCGTTTTTACCCCCGATTACTTTTTGCTCGTCTATACAGTTGTCCCCGCCGATGTCCACTTTTTCCCCTTTTTCTCGGACTCTTTTCCGATTCGTTTTCTCCACCGTCGCTCCACCCTCTTTCTCTTTCTATTCCGCGATCCGGTCTCAATTCTTTTCACTTTATTCTTTCCCGTCCCTTTTCAATATCTCAACGGTCTTTGTCTCCACCCTTTTCGTCGCGTTTCCATCCTATTTTCTCCTCGGCTCGCTTCGGATTCGTTTGCCCCGTCTTTTGTTCCCCTTTCGCTTTCCGTCGTTTGCGTTTCTCCGACTCGTCCTCCCGAAACATTTCCGATTCTTTCGGCAACTCCTTTTTCTCTGCGAAAATAAGGATAACGTATTCCGTGCACGCGAGAATACGTAACCGTCGTAAAATTGCGAACGTTTCGAGGGGGAGCGGTGTCAGCTGTCCGACGAGTATTCGATAAATCTTGGAATATCGTTACCGGCAACAACGATCGTCTCTCGAACCGTTTTCCAAATGGTTTACTCACGGAATAATCCTCTCGCTGTTCGATGTTTCGAATGAAAACACGCCGAGCAATCCGTATAAACGTTACGCGTGTATGTATCGAAAGAACGCCAATTACGATTTTGAAAGCGAACGAAACAATTACGCTGCGCAGTTCGTTGTTTGTTAGTTGTATCGGTACGCGTTGCTAGTTTTGTCTCTCCGAACGATTCCGAATCCGCGTATCCCGTCGAAGCGAGCGGAAGTGTCACCGACAGAGTTTCGCGTCGCTTTCACGATGGATTTGCATTCGAACGTAATCAACGTTAATAGATCCGCGTCGGTGGTGCCTCGACGCGCGTAATTCGTCTCCATTTAGTTGACGCGGGATCGCTCGATAAAGATTTACGAGACTAGATCGTCGTTGATCGGGAGACAGAATTTTGTTTGTTCGTAGGGTTGAGTCTATTGTGCTTAACTTGGGGAGCTACTGACTATTCGCTCCCCTTTTTATTTGTTGTTGCACTTATCTTTATATCGTATTTTTTCGCCCTCGGATTTTTCCATACTTCGTATCTTTGTTAGCAAGCCCTAACCCAACCATGAACTGCTCTACTGTCTGCCTTCAACCAGAATCTTCTTTTCGTCCATTAATTCGATCCATCAATTCGGATTAACGCATCGCAGGAACGTCGCTCTGTGATAATCGTAAATCGAAGCGACTTGTCCTCCCGTTTATCAGATTGTTTCTGTTCGGAAACTTCGTTACGAACATTCTTCCTCCGTGGATCGGAGATGGACGACCGACCGTTCTTTTCCGTCCGGATGGAACCGTTTCGTTTTTCGGATCGCGTCAGCGAATTTTCGTTCGGTGGAAACGAGCCGATCGGGAGAGACCATCCCGCGGACACGTTTACCGCGACAAAGCGAACGCGTTTGGTATAACGTTCCCTGTCGGCT
The DNA here is from genome assembly GCF_026283585.1 of Hylaeus volcanicus. Taxonomy (NCBI): domain Eukaryota; kingdom Metazoa; phylum Arthropoda; class Insecta; order Hymenoptera; family Colletidae; genus Hylaeus; species Hylaeus volcanicus. The sequence continues at coordinate 21,450,146 of NC_071981.1, forward strand.
CGATCTCGTTGTAACAAAATACGTTCTTCGACAGACGACTGAATTGTTATCTTTTTCATTTGTTAATTCGAAAAAACAAATTTCACTTTAATTCCGTTACATTACGAACCGTATAAAGAATTGTTACTAGCAGATGCCGTACGAAAGAAGGTCTGCGGGAGGTGACACATTCGAGGCTGGACAGCCTAGAAGATTTTTTCTTGGAGTTTCGGATGGTTTTAAACTTCGGTTCTACTCTTTGGGGTAAGAGAGAGAAAATAAGGGCGATAGGGGAGAGAGAGAGAGAGAGAGAGAGAGAGAGAGAGAGAGAGAGAGAGAGAAGAGAGGTATGAGGTGGTCGCGTATGCAGCGAACCACGATCGTATTAACTCGATCCTCTGGCACGTAACGGAGGCCCGATTAAAACCGAACGGAATATAAATTGGAGGCTGGCGGAGAGAGCTCGTGAGTCGCTTCGGGTATCGACGATCTCGTTTAATCCTGACCGAGCGCCGACGTTTAGAATATGAGAAGCCCAATGGACCACCCATGGCCGGCCGAGTTCGCTATCTCGCCACGATGATCGAGAGAGCTTGATGACAAAACGAGAGACAAAAGAACGGAGAACCGGCCGGGAGAACCCGTGAAGCCCGCGAGCCTGGTTCCGTTTCATTCCGGTCTTCCCGACCCGGTTTGTCTCCTCTTCCGTGCCAACTTGACCTCGCGCTTTTCTCTCCGAACCCCGACATTGTACGTCCGCCCCGGGCCCCGTTTATCGACGCGATGCAACGCGACCATGCGCTCGTCTTTAATTGGGCCTTCGAACCGTTCTCGTCGTCGTTGCCTTCGTCGCTGTCGCGAGCACGCGTCTCGTAGGATCTCCTCAGGCCAGAAACCAGAGACGGGCAAAACCCTAGGCTTCGAATATATCTGAAGTTCAATACTGTTGTCCGTGCCTGTGCTACAGTTGATGGACTCGGTTCGTACAGTGACTTGTTTATCGACTACATTGACGCTACTAAACATAGGTTGCATAAGCTTTTTATAGATGATCCCGCGATTCATCTGCGTTGACTTCGTTTTGATTGTTTGTTAATATTTATAGACTTGTTTATTTGTCAACTGTCAACTATCATTATAACGGGTCATGCCCGTATATATTAGGTCTACCGGAAAGTTCCGTCCATTTTTAGGATAAAACAAAATAATAAATTTTTCATACCTTGAATAAATTTGAATGAATGATATAATTTTTATCGTTTTTAGTGAATACGCGTATACTTGTTGAAACTTGTTGCAACCGGGACCGATAGAACTTTCCGGTAGACCTAATATATCGAAATAAATAAAAAAAAGTTTGCCGATACGTTTGTCTCGTTTCCTCCTCTGAACATTTTCCAATGTAAGGAAACGGAGACAAACACATCGGCAAACTTCAAATTTATTCGAACGCTAGGGTTTTGTCCATCTCTGCCAGAAACGAACAAGTCGGACTCGCCGGAATCGAGTGCAAAGGGTTTTCTAGTCGCGACCGAAGCTTTCGACGATTCGCGATAGGTAAACCACGAGAACTGCGCGAAGGTTTCGCGACGACCGATTCGCTCGAGAACGGGCAAGAAATCGGGAACGAGCGGAGAATGCTCGCGGCCAGACGGAGGGATGATTACGGGCCGACATTTTTCTGTTTCCTTTCCATTCTGGCTTCGGGATTCGAGCATGATTGGTTGTTTCCAAGGAAAGAGAGAGAGAGAGAGAGAGAGAGAGAGAGAGAGAACAGTGCGGCGGAATCGGCACCGGTGCAGCGAAGGGGCACCCTCGAAAAAGGGGCCTCTCCTCTCGCCGAGGAGAGGAGAGAGAAAGAGACCAGGGTATCATTACTGTAATGACGGAGTTGGAGCAGAAACACAATTCTCTCCGTCTACCCATTCTCTCTTTCCCTCTTTCAGAGGCAAAGATTCCTTGGAATTTCTTGCTGCTCCTCTTCCCCCTGACCGTGCTTCTCGCATCTTCCGTGGAAGAACGGATCGGCGAGCACTCGACTGGACGCTACGCCGAGTTTGTCCCGCCGTTATTACGTCTATAATGCCCCGGGAGAGGGCCGGCGCAAAAAGGCTAATCACCGGACCCGCGATCGCGCTCGTCGACCCTGACGAACGACTCCTCTTACTCGTTCCACCGCGGAGAGTGGCGTATTCGCGGTACCGCGGCTCCCGTCATCCTGCCGATCCTTACTCGAAATTGCGCCCGTGGAAATTTCGTCCTGGAACTATTCGCGACGGCGATTCTGCTACCGGTTCTCCAAGGAAACGTTTCCCAACGTTGGGAACAAAATCTCAGTTTCCGGGGCTAATCACCATCACAAGTTTCGCTACGGATCCCTCGTTAACCAACCTCACCCATTAACCGACTCGGGATACAGGCTGTATACAGGGTGTCCCAAAAATGTTGGAGGTCCTGACTGGTTCGGGGTTTTCTGTTAACCCTTTGCACTCGAGAGGTGACTCTCAGTCACTGCTAGGTTTCCTTTAGGTTTCATTTCTTTGGAACTCGAAGTGTCAGTAAAATGATTGTCGTTGAGCCAAAGGTGACCTGATTTTCAAATCTCAAATTAGAGATCTCATTTTCAGAGTCAATCTATGCTAAGAAAGCATCTCGAGTTCCTGACAGATACCAGAAAAAAAGGCCACGAGTGCAAAGGGTTAATACATCGGACAACATTTTCGCCAATTTGCTTAGACTAGGTTGACTTCGAAGATGAGATTTCTAATTTGAGATTTGAAAACCAGATCACTCTTGTTCTAACGAAATTGAATCCAAGTTGCTTCAAATCACCCCCTGGACCATCCTTTTCAAGGACCTCCAACGTTTTTGGGACACCCTGTATATTCCGTGCACCTTCCGCGGCTTTCGGGACCGGGATACGCGACTCCGGATCAAAGGGAAATTCCGATACTCCCCGATGAGGTAGCCCCTTAATTAATGGTTTGATACTATGCCTTTGCCTTTACGTGGAGTGTTCTCCATCCGCCATTTTGGTTTCGGCCATTCCGTTCCTTGGCATGTTCGATGTCGATCGAACCGACCGCGCCGCCGCGCTCGCGTAATATCGTTCCTTCGATCAATTTTCCACGAACAAATGATTTTCGCACGATTGAATATAAACAATGTTCTATCTGTGGGATTATTTATCATCGGGGTTCGGATTCCTATATGCGTCGCCACCTGAACGCAGCATTTTGTTTAGATAAGAACGTCCGGTCCTTACCGCGTGACTCGCCGCTGAAAAATCGATAGTCAGTCGAGCGACAACGTGTAATCGAGAAACATTAAAGAATTGATTAAAATAGACACTGTGGGCTCTTGTATTCGGCTTTGCCGTTTTTCCATCCCTATCCCTACGTATCGCCATTTCCTATTCAACCAAGTTATAGATAAACACGACAAATAAGATCTCACCTGGACACCCTGTGCTGAGAGATTCTTCCGTGACTCGGTAGCGTGATGTTGCTGTCGCTCTTCGACCAGGCCACCGAATTCTTCGCATCCGGGAGCTTGACCTTTCCCAGATAAGCTTCGCAAAACAATCTGGCCGCTCCTCCCAGGGGTACCAATTGCGAAGCTGGCCTGTACGTTGGCAGAGGTTTCCCCGTGTACCCGCCGGATTTCTCTCCTGAAAACACAATATGTTCGCTGTAAACTAATCGGGCCAACGCGAGGACGCGTTTTCCTTCGACGTTTTCTTGTGTTAACTCTTTGCACTCGGGACTTTTTTACTACCGGGTATCTACCAGCAACTCGAGATGCTTTCTTAGCATTCTATTCCCAGAAATGGCCACGGAAATGGCATAGGTTGGCTTAGGTTGACTTCGACGATGAGATTTCTAATTTGACATTTGATAAATCAGACCACCCTTGTTCTAATGAAAGATAAACTTAGACAAATATTATTGCTGGTTGATTCACTGCGTCGAACCTGGTGGTAACCGAGAATCACCTCTCGGGATACTGCATCATGTTAAGAGGGTCTACCTGTGTAACGTTTAATTTTTAAGAATTTTCTGTAGGAAAAGTACTAGTGATAAAATCAAAAATTAATGTTAAACCGTCTATCAAATAAGAAAAAATTATCATAATTGCACTAGTACTTTTCCTACAAAAAATTCTTGAAAATTGCCTTGAAAATTAAACGATACACAGGTGGATCCCCTTAAGACGTGATTGAGTCGCCTCTCGAGCGCAAAGGGTTAACCGTCATTCTTCTTCGGGCACAGAGGCTATCGAGACTCGAATCGTTTCTAGACAATCCTAGGCTCGAGTCCCTCGATACTTTCGCGAATCGTGATCGTTTAATCGAGACTTCTGTAGCAGTTAACCCAGCCTCGGTTCCCTGGCTCGGTCGATACGAATGAATGAAAACTATTTCATGGAAATACCAGCTATTCGTAACGGCGGTGAATTACTCTTATACGAAAGTGGTATTATTAAAGTGATTTTCATTTCCGGCCGATTCATTCTCTTCCGGTCTGCGCCCTGTACTCCGCGCGCCGCTGAAAACCACCGCGACCGTACCGTCCCCGTTTGCGAGAATAATTACGAAATTTCGTTTCCCTCGCGGAATCCTGGAAATTACCCGTGCGCGCGGTCACCGTCCAACGACGCTCGTCCCCTTTCTCATTCGTGTCACTCAGGCAAAGAACCGACGACCGCAAGCTCTGCTAGATCGTGCATCGTGTTGGGCTACTAGTTTGCTCGATTGCGAACACGTTCGTTCCTTCAAACCCGCAATCAATGTACGGTAACATTTCTATAACCGCGGCGATCATATATCGCGTATGATAGAAAATTATGCAACTCGAATCGATCATGATTTTTGTTAGCCGATCGGAATAGCGTATCCGAGCTTATTAAACGATCGAGGAGTGGATCGAAGTCTGGCATCGTTACGGCCGTTTCTCTCCAACCGTGTTGCAATTTGCCTCGTGTTAATTTTCCCCGAAGCACACTCGTTAGGTTCAATCGTCTCTCGCACGATCAACCAAGTCCGATGCACCGTGTCCGCTAGGTGATCGATTCGCGAGCAACGTAACAGGATTAATTGGAGTGCCTGCAGCGAGAACTCGATCGCTTTGTCTTTTTCCACCGAAGAATTGATCGTGTATTCGACGGAATACCGAGATACTCGATATTCCAAATCGCCAGGAACCCTCGTTATTCGTTGTTCATTATCATCGCCGTCGTTCCTTTCTCTAAAGACGAAAAGCTTCGATTTCGATTTCGATTATCGACACGTCCGACCGGTTGATTAAACAATTATTCTTACGAAGCAGAATCGCAGCACCGCGCCGCACCCGAACAGAGACCAGACGAGCATCGAATATTCCAGAAATTCCACCAAGATCCTAAACGCACGGACTTGCTTCGAGAACTTAATATAAACTCCTAGCTACCTAACTTGTCGAAACTTTAACTCCTCTTAACTTACATATCGGAAAATACTGCGCTAACGTTGTTCTTATGAACGATCAGGTTGGAGCACACAAAACTACATTTTAATTCCGTTAGCGAAACGATATTCGTTCTTTCGAAAAGAGTCAACGAAGATTCTGTTCGAGATTCCTAAAAAAAAAAGAAGGAAGTTCTACGCGTCGTACCCACCGAGTGTTTCCGTCTTCGTTTCTCGCTCGGACACGACTCGTCCTCCCGAAAACGATTCTCGTCGCATGTCGCGTCCACGACCACGTGTACGGTTAATATCCACGATATATCGTTCGACGGGATCGCAAACTCAGGTGCGCACACAGCGGCGTTTGTGTACAGGAACGTGACACGTGTCCGCGGTGCATACATACGTCTTTTACGTGTGCCCAGGTTCGCAACTATGCCAACTCGTGGAACTGACGTTAACGTACGTGTACGTCATTCACAGATCTTTTAGATACCGTGCGTTTCTAATCCGGAAGGTACGCAAGGTACGTCTAGGTCGATCGAATGGTCTCTCCGAATGAACTACTGCCAACTCCATTGTACCAACTTCACCGTCCCGACTCTGTCGTTGTCGTCGGTATTTTTTTCTCTCGCAAACGCAAAAAGGAAATCTTTTGTCGAAAATTTCCTTTACTCGAGTCCAATAATTTCACCGAACGCGCGGGATCCGCGGAGATTCGGATTACATCCGGAGCTTGAGTTTCGTTTATGCCATTGCTTCGATGCGAGACGACTTTCGATACGATCGAATACCAACTCGCCGTCCGTTAACAGAGCTGAGCTACAGTCGACGCGCGTACGATACGCGTGTCGCGACTCGCGTGCACCTCCTCCACTCGTCGCGCATACCTATCGAAATTTTGCGGTTGGTCAGGTCAGGACAGGTTGCTCTATCTTGTGTCTAGACTCTAGAGGTCCTACTCGATAAACAACGCAACGATAAAAGAATCGATCGAAGAATCATGCTCGATAATAACCGTACCGAAAGCAAACGAAACTCTTACGTCTCGAGAACGTTAACGGGTATATGAGCGAGCGATGTATGCGAGCTACTGCGTGGGAAACTTTTTGAAACAATCGAAAGCCGACGCGGAGAAATAAAAGCGCGTAAGTTGCGAAGCGTCGTGGAGAAGCCAGAAGGTAACGAGACGCGCGAGAGTAAGGACGTTCTGCGAGTTGTGTTTTTCCATTTCTTTTTAATAAACTTATCTCTAATTTAACCTCGTCGTCATTCTCTCCCATAAAATTATACTTTCTCGCCGATCCTCGTAAGGTTCGACGGAGGTCCGCCGAGGAAAATTCAAAGCAGCGATCGACCGATCGAGCGATAAATTAAACGACCCCGGGGCTACTATTTCCAGCTCGAAACCACGAAAGCTGTACCCGTCGCGTCGGCGGTGTAGTTACGAGCGAAAGGTCCGCTAACTCGCGATACCCAGCCAGGCAACGAGTACGAAGAGTTTCGAGAAAGACTTCCAAGAATTCCGGTTACCACTGCGAGGAAAGGGCGCGCACCGTTCCATTCGCGGTTTTAAGAGGGTTTCTCGGAAGCGCGCGTGGGCAGCTTTATTCAAGTACCTGTACAGCGTACACCTCTCTCCCGCGCCAGCTCTTTCCATGGTCCCCTCTTTCCGTTCTCTTTCGTTCGGTCCAGCGACGGAGAGAAATCGATGAGTACACGACTCGATATCTCGGGGCAGTCGCTTTCGACGACGCTGATGGAGGAGACAGTAGCTCGGCTATGAAGATAGGAACTGGGAAACCGGAACCGAGAACCAACCTCATTTTCTCTCCCTTGTTCCGCGGCAAAGTCGACGATATCACGGCCAACGGATTCGTTCGAGGTCTGAAAATTTCCATTAATCTCCGAGAAGATCATCTCTTTCCAAACGAATCCGTCGAGTCGCTAATGGTTCCGCCATCCTATCCTTGCTACGTGATTCACGGATTTCGATGAAATTTTATTTCCTCCTCGACCGTTAGCTCGACCGCCTTGAGCGTACACGTCGGAACCAAGGGAAGCTAACGTTTCCCTTTGCGCAGCGAATAATCCGCGGTCGAAACCGTACCGTCTCTCACCGCGGCTTCCGTCGACGTTCGCTCTACCTCGAAATGTGTCTTTAACCCATTTGCATCGTAAGCGCATATATGCGCGCATTTTGTCTGGCCGCTATCACCAGAGCGCGAAAGATATATTTTATCAACGTGATAATTGCCATGTGGCATTACGCATTGACCGTTTCAAGTCTTATCGTGTCGCGCAAAATAATTACGCTCCGTTTCTTTTATTATTATTAATCCATAGTGAAATAAAAATTCTTTAAAATCCTTTACTTACGCGATATTGTTTTTATTTTTCATATTTCGAGACATTTTCATTAAAATACGATTAAAACAAAAATGTTAGCGATAAGAACGAATTTTCCACTCTTCGAATGGGTTAAACTACGATTTTGAAATTTTAGCGCAGGATAGCTCGATGTCCTCGCGCGTTCGGTTATCGCGAGCCAAGGTATCGATGATTCGACAGGCTTAATTCTGGATACTGGATGCCTGCGATGCTCGACGAAGGACAGCTCGCTTCTCCTTGTTACATCGAGCCGCTCTGCTTAATCGATTAACATCCTCGCAAGGCTATTGGCCCGTTATACTCTGCCGCTGTAGCCGGGCACAACCGGAACAGCCCATGAAACCATAGGCTTTCCTTCGCCTTATGCTATATGCCTGCCTTCGAACGACTCCGATTCGAACGTTTCGCCCAACCGAACCGCTCAGACGATTCGCCTCTCCGAAAGGTTGCTCGCCTTCTCCGCTATTTATCTTTTTTGTCGAAAATAGACTGTTCGTGGATTATTTACACGCCTTTAAGCGCCAATCTCTTTCACGGTTTGGACCACAAAAAAAAAAAAAAAATGCTTGACTCGTGTTACGTCTCTCCTCCGAGCCATAAAACTTTGGCAAGGAACGTTTTCTTTTAATTTGTGTAGTAAGGAAGAGGGATACTATCGGAAGTAAACAGGCAGTTTTGTCGATCGGTTAGTCTCTCAGGAAAAACGAGACGGCGCTAGATAAACAAATACATGGATGGGTGATTGAACGGAGGAACGGATAGGGAAGAGGAGAGGTGTTCGACGAGCAGAAATAGTCAGGAGAGATAGCGCGCGGTGCAATAGCTAATTGCATTACCGGCAGCATCATCGGTGCAGCCTCCTCTCGCTGCGAGATCGTACACATTTACTTAATGTATATGGCGTACAACCACTCTGTGCACTTACCCCTGAGATATTGGCTCATAATTCTCTCCTCCCGCATCCCTAGCCGTCGCTAAACGTGTATGCATATTTATAAAGGTCGAGTTTCAACGGGTTAGTGGCTCGGAAATTAATTTCGTTTCGCTAGACCCGGTACAACATTCTTCTTTCCGTGCTCCTCGCCGTTTTTCGCTCTTGCTCGCGTTCTTCCTTTATTCCCGAAACGTAAACCGTGGCTACGGCGAAATGGTCGCGAGTCGGGCGACGTAATTTAGAACGGCGTTCCACCGTCATCGCAACGTTGGACGGGCAGCAAATAAACGACTCCAGAATAATGAATCGTCGACGTGGCTCGTCTCGTTTACAATTCCACGTTTAAATTTGGCTCGATGGCGGTCGACCATCGATTCGTCAACCTCTGTCATTTCGTACTTAAATATTCTGTTTGCGAAGACTTCTGTTTCGTTCGTTTCGAAAGCACGCGGAAATTCGTTTAACTTGGAAACAAGCTCGTTCGGTTCGTTCATCATTCGCTGTTGAACGCTTGGTTTTCCGGAAGAGAACGCACGACCGTTCTCGAAAAAAACTCATTCCGCTGACAAGAATAATATCCGTTCGACGCTGGCGGATTAAGTCTATCCCGGAAGCCGATGGAAATTGCGAGGAAACGAGGCTGTCGCGGCCGAGACAGCGAGACGGATACGCCTGTGTAACGAGAAGTGGAAAGCCGAGGAGGGTGAATGTATAATATTATATAATATTGTAAGGATCCTGCTACGCACGTAGATTATACAACGTTTAGGCCCTATCTCGAGGCGAATGTGAAGCCGGCGACTGACTTGCAACAGAACGCTGTAATGTAACTGCTCGGCACGAATGTTACGGTTCGATACCAACGTTACATTATAAGGTCCTTTTTGGAATCACGAATGCTCGCTTCGAACTCTCGGCTGAATTCTCTCTCAATGCTTCCTACTCGATTCAGTGAAAAGTAGACGATCAAAGAAGTTCGTCAAAAAACCGACAGACCAGTGGAGCACGGTCGAGTGCAAGTCCGTCCAAACTAAGCGAATGCTCGCGTTACATTACAATGTTCTGTTGCAAGTCAGTCGCCGGCTTAACGTTTGACGATCGCGAACCGTCGACGATGCCGTTCGAGTATCGGACGCCGAATAAAGTACACGTGCATTTAATTTACGCAATTTAGGCCGATCGCACACGGGCGCAACCGATCAGTTTCAAACCACTCTGAAACTAGTTGCATGCGACCGTGGATCTAGGTAAAACAAAGATAGTGGAGTAGGTATTGTAAAACAAAGAGCGCAAACGGTTTGCAACACTAATTTCAAATCGGTTGCGCCAGTGTGCATTCGGCCTTAGTTTTACTTTCCTTCACGTTCCCTCCTGATTCCGTTACAATATATTATATGAGAAGTTTTCCGAAAGAAAATGCTGCCAGCTAGCCACATAATCGGTGGTTCGTACACCGAGATCCAACTGCGAAAGGAGTGGTAGCTGGCAACTAGGACGAGCGTGAGAGCGCAATTAGTCGTCGCCGAGAAGAACACGCGAGATACCGTGAAACGACAGAAATTTGTTCGAGGAAAGCGTCTAATCGGGATTCTGCGAAGCTAACGTTTACTCTCTTGCGTCGAGTTATCTCGATGCGCGTTGCGCGCATCCGACCGATAACTATTGTACGGTACCGTCGCCTCCGCGACGCTTCTCCTCGTCTTCGTCTTTCTAGCCCGCCCCCATACTCGCGACGCGACGGTTTAATTTCCGAGGAAAAGAATCGACCCGCGCCTCCTAGAACCGCCACCCACGCGGAGACCGTGACGCATCGATCGACTCAACACTCCCACGAACCGATCGCTCTCTACCGGGGCTTGCGTTCGACGTAAATCATCCCTGGAAACGCCGTGGCTCGCGAGACGGGAACGAAAAGACGGGTGTAAATAAGCGAGAACCAAGCTTATTTTCCAAGTAGCTACCTATCGAGTATCGATCGACGGGAATACGCCTTGCGTGCCTTCGCGTACGCGTGTATCGTTGCACACCGAACTTTCGGCGCACACCTGTTACGGGTTAGGCTACGGTTACTATGGATGCGAATTCGGACGAAAATGTGTTCGGACGAAAAAATCAAACTTGTTTGAATCCTCAACTAGTTCTGACGCCGTCGTGAATGTTCTGACGTGTTTATCGTCGCTAGTGTAAACACTCTCATTGAAAAATATTGAATTCGTCAGAACTCGTCCGAACATATTTTCGTCCGAATTCGCATCCATAGTAACCGTAGCCTTACGCCGGATAAACGACGAGGATAAACGCTCGTTTGGAATGACCATTCAACTATCCCGAACCGTCATTTCCACTCGACATCAGAGCTCCGTGGAATAAAGATCGATTTATATTATCCGTGTATGCTAATTTATTGTTGAATAGTAAAAACTCGACTCACCAAGAACGGCGAGAGTGATGTCTCCTTCGAGGATGGTCGTATCGTTTCTAGCACGACAGGAATATCGTCCCGCATCCGAGGCTCCCACCATTTGCGCGTAAATCGTCTGGTTCGCGCTCTCCGGGTACAGGATGAAACGGCTCTCGCCACCTGGCCAAGGATAAGCCCTGTTGTCCTTGTACCTGAAACAATGCAAGCAACGAAGCGTCTCTTAGAGCGATCCGGACTCGGAGTTTCTTAGGTTCGACCGACAAACAAATCTACCGGTTTGAACGAACAATGTCCTTTAGGTTTTAATTAAGTTTTTCTTCGATGTAGTTTCTTCGGATCGAAACGTTACGAAAAAGGAACACGTTTTCCTTTGTTTCTTCTCTTTCCTCGGGAGGAGCCTTCTTTCTCGAGCCGCTCCCTGCTCGAAGACGACGAGGAGCCCGTTTGGCTCTCGACTCGTTCACCTGACTTCCGAGAAACCTTTATTTGCGTTCAACAGCACCTCGAGCCGACGCGTCGCGGCGGATATCTTCGTACACGTATATTACGCGGAAGAAATTACGGGACGAACGGTAGGCATTGTCCTGAAATACGCTTTTGTTCGTCGGCATCTGACGAAACGTCACATTTCGAAGCGATATTCGTCGTATCCTCGTTGCGTCCGTGACACGGGGAGCTTTTGCTATCTCGTTCGAGACTCTTTCTTTCGTTCGTCCGACGCGTGGCAAATGGACGATTCGGTTCCAATGATTTTTAATGATATTCTAATTGTAAAGTTTTCGAATAAAGGAAACGTCGGCATCGAGGCGCATTCGAAACGGTCGATTTAGGCCGATCGCACACGGACGCAGCTGATCAGTTTCAAACCACTCTGAAACCAGCGACGGGCAAAATCGTAATCGCAAATACGAATACGATTGTAATCGAATGTTTTCAGATTCGTGTTCCTCGCATTAAAAAATTTAGAAAACCATGCTTTTGTCAAAATAAAATTTTTTAGAAAAGTTACCCTATCTAGGCTCTTCTCTATGGGCACGAATTTTAATTGAAAATTTTTCATTTTTGATTTCGACGAATGTATGGTTTTCAAAGTTTTTTGGGGCGAGGAACACGAATCTGAAGTCGGTTTTGAGGTAAAGAATTTCTATGGCTGTGAACCTTTAAAGATACGGTCGTATTCGTAATCACAACTCGAAAACATTCGATTACAATCGTATTCGTATTTGCGATTACGATTTTGCCCATCACTGTCTGAAACTAGTTGCATGCGATCGTGGATCTAGGTAAAACAAAGGCCGAACACGCACACGGGCGCGACCGATTTGAAATTAGTGTTGCAAACCGTTTGCGCTCTTTGTTTTACAATACCTACTCCGCTATCTTTGTTTTACTTAGATCCACGGTCGCATGCAACTAGTTTCAGAGTGGTTTGCAAACATCTTGCAACACTAATTTCAAATCGATCGCGCCCGTATGCGTTCGGCCTAATTGAAACTGCCTCGAACCGCGAGCGGCGAACGAAGAAAATTTTCGGCTCCGCGAAACGTTTCTTCGCGGTCGAGATAATTACCCTCTCGCCGATATTTTTGATCGCGGTTCACGGAACGTGGCTCTCCCGGGAAATTGTGGGGTGAAAAGCAGCGGACAGGATACGCCGATTACGCAGGGACTCGGATCGATTTCGAGCCGAGTAATCTTCCACTTTTCTGTTCGCAGAAATGATTAGAGGGGAAAAGCGAGCCGCTGGTGTTGTTGGTGTTGCTACTGCGACCGCCGCTACACCGATACGGTTCTATGCTCGCGCCCAACATTTCCACGCCATCGACTACGACTGCATGTCCCGCCGTCGCCGATGCGATGTGTTGGCTCGCGTCGCGTCCGTTGTTCTTGGAAACTTCATCGCCGCGGACTGCGGTCGTGGCGATCGATTCTCTGTTTTGTCGCTGTTTTCGAAATCGTTCGCGTTGTTCTCGTCGTTCCGCGCGTAAAGACAACGTCGAGAATTACTTTTGTTCGAGAAAAAAAAAATACGAAGGAAAAACGGATATGGAATAACCGAAGATGAAAGAAACAAAGATTTCGTTAATCTGTTTCCGAGTCCTCGATAAAGGAAATCGAACGAAATAAACGTAAACGAAGGAAATCGAACGAGGACACGGATCGAAAATTCGGCGAGCCAGGGACGCCTGGCTTCTCCGGTCTCGACGTAATTTCAAGAGAGCGGCGATTCCGAAGGTCAGCCTCGCGTGTTGCAACTGCATCTCGTGCCACGATTGCTTCCAAGAAACCGAGTCGTCCTAGAAACCTTTTTCCCGCTAAAACGAACGTCAATTTCAACAACGCCGACGACGGTCCGTTGACGAAACCACCGAAAACTCGAGGAGAGACGTCTTCTCCGTATCGTGTTACGTTATTCGCGTTGGTTCGACTCGAAATCTCTCGGAACTGTCATCCGACATCGACATGTATTCAATTCGGTGGATGGAAATATTTACTTACAACCCAACATTGGCGAACGACGTCGTTATTTACTAAACGATCGATTCCACGCTCGACGAAACGGCACGAGAAATTCTCGATCGCGTATCCGACGTTTAATTAACGACGAGCAACTTTGTACGGCTGCTCCCCGGGGCAAATAAAAGTGCGGCCGATCTATCCGGTGTCACGTTTTGGCAGCTCGTAAATATCGGACCGACTTTTCGTTACCTTTAAAAGTGGTTACTTCGAACGCGGTCGCGTAATGGTTTACTTACGGAAAACTAATCATCCAGGGTCGCGAAAGTCTGCGATAAGACGCATAATCGGGTACGGCCGGGTCTTACAACGAATCGATATCTTGTCGTCTAAACAACGGCGATATTAGATGGCGTGAGAATACCGCGTCGCGACGATCGTCGTTTGAAATTGCAACGTAGGTAAGTAGTGTAAGAACTAGCTAGTCGGCGTTCATTTGGCGGCACACGAGCGTTGTCGCTCTTTTGTTTAAAATGTTTAGTAGAGTGTCGCGTCAGTCGCCCGGCAGATTTAGCGCGAGAGTCGGTCGTTCGGAATAAAAGTAATATTAACAGGAATTTACGTTGATTTACGATACCTAACCGCGATAGAGCTCCCAACGAAAGCAGATTTTTCATCGAGCTCGAATGTTCATTTTTTCCAGTTCAAATCGTTCGATATCGTGGTCGAGGATTTTAACAACCGGCGTTTTTTCACCGGCCGAACTAAATTACCATCCGCGTTCGATTCCGTGACTTTTCTATTACCCGTGAGATCGATAACTAACTGAGAGATAGTGTAACGACTTTGGCTTTCCATGGAAACCCAAAGTGTCGCGACGAAGCGCGTATGTACCGAGACACGTTTCTCGGTGCGAGTCGATCGGTGTACCCGGCGAGTTCGCGTTACCCTCGACGGACTTGGTCTAGATAACCTCATATAAATATAATGCATCGTGGGTGGCAGATGCGATCGATGGATTCGCTCCAACGGCTCGAAACGTTTCGCCGAACTGTAAACATAAAGCGGGAGTTCGTGGAACATTATTTCCCGGTAAACGTGCGTTTCGAGTGCGAGGTATAGGAGTACGTATACGCGGGCCGCGCCACACCTTCTTATCCATAGGAGCGCGTTCCCTGGAAATTCGATTCCCGTCTCTCGGAACTTTTCTCTTATCGCGTGGCCAGTGCCAAGCGTTTGATCACGCCGTCAATTTATCGCGGTTTTCGCAACGAGGACACGATCGCGGATATCTCTCGTTTCGCGGTTTTGATATATTCCAAACATTATTACTAATCGTCTCCATGTCGTCTCGATCAACAACGATTCTTATTATAAGGCTTCACGCGGGAGAAAGTAGAAGTCAACCGTCGATCGAGACCTGATCGAAGAGTACAAGATCACGTCCAGGAACCTCCAGGAACGTCTAAAGCCGTCCTTTCCTTCGAAGCTTGGGCGCGTGCACGTCCTCTAACCAATTCGGAATAAAGTAATCCGTAATGCAGCGGATAAGAGAGTTTCCGAAAGGAAGCGTCTCTCGGCCGACGCAAAGGTCGACTTTCTTCCCTCCAGACGCGAATCCGCGCGGATCAAAGGGATCCGTGATCCAGCGGAATAGTCTCCGTACACGGGCACGTCTCACCGCTTTCTAGACCAGCTTGTCAAGTCGAGCCCGCTGTCGCGTTCGCGAATCAGGCGTACCTATCTCTCTTGGGAGAGAAAGGAAATGTTTCGCGCGACTCGATTTCCCGCGACCACGCCGCGCCTCGCCTCGCCATGCCACGTAAATCCACTTTCTTGTTGGTTCGCATGGAGATCAAAGGCCGATCCGGAAGCCTGTCGCGCTCAAAGGACTTTTCCGTTTCACGAGCGGTCAGTATCCGGCTCGAATCGATATACCGAGGTCTCGGATTCCAACCAACGGGAACATATACCTCGCGAAAAAAATTCCATTTTTTCCAGTCAATTATCGTATCGAGTGACAGCCTCGCTTTTAAAGCGATTTATAGCGATCGGCCCTCGGGATCCCGGGCAGCGTTCTTTTCTCGATAATAGCAGGTAACGTAGGTATTCGTTGATCGTCAACCCCTTTACTCGGGTTAGTTAGCAATTTGGTCTTGTCTTCGGCCAATTCGCCGGCGAAAAGAGGAAAGGATCATCCTCGAGGCCTGACGAGATTGCGCCGATCCAATTACCCGGGGCTTGAAAAGGATCTCCGGACACCGACCGGGAATACCGATGCTTTCCTTAATACTCGCTGTAATTCACCTCTCCTCGTAAAACACGTTCGTGACACGTTTCATGAATGTAAGATTTGAACGGTCCCGCCGAACTGATCACAACACGCGTGATAGCGTAGGTTCCGGGACGACAGGTAAGGATACGAAACCACGTGCAGAGAGAGAGAGAGAGAGAGAGAGAGAATAAGCCGAGTTTGATGTACGCTCGAGAATAATTGTTTAGGTTAAGGAATGAAATTATTTAATGCGCTCGAGGCGTTTTTCTATCAAATCAAATCCAGTCAATTTTTATAATAAATTTCTGTGAAAGCAAAAACTCTACATCGAAGAAAAACATCTACGAACACTCATGTCTGGACTGCGGATCTTTATGCAAAATAAAATATTCGCGAACATCCCTATAAAAATTGAACCTAAATAGGAATTTATCGCGGAGTCGCGATACCGCGTAAGTCGCGGAGCGCGAGTCTCGCATGAATATCATTTTATTTATGAAACAAGAGGGGCCCGCTTACGGGGAAATGTAACGTTTGCAGTGAAGCATCGATAGAGACTATCTATGAAAACAGTTTTTTTTCTACTTCGCGGAGTATCGAAGGACTCGTATACCGGTGACAATTTCCCGGTTCGTTTGCCACGCGCCCAATAAGAACGGTTCTCGTAAAATACGCGGCGCGCTTTTTTAACGAGCGAACTTTTATCCCCGGAGGGGGGCGAGTAAATCCGCGTCAACCTTCGGGACCGAGGGCTAAATAATCCTGCAACTGCACCAAGGGAAAAAAAGTTTTCCGACCGGTTGGCGGCGCTGCTTTTCGCCCGTAACAACGCCGGCCCACCGCTTTTCATGCAAACTTCCCTTTGTCGGTGGCGTATTTTTTTTCTCATAGCTGACCCGACGATGGCCTCGCCCCGCCTCGCTTCATTGGAACTTTCACCATCGAGCGTACTCGTAGCTCCCCTTTTTTTTTTCCAAAGGAGTGGCCCAAGAGCCTTTCAGGTATTATTGCCGACAAATCTGCCGCGTAAGTTAGGTATAGTTAGGTATTAGGTATTCTCCACTTAATTAAAACCCCAACACTTTGAAATACTCGCTCGCGGTTCTTCCTAGAACGTCCTCAACCAACGAAACCGAAGGACCGAGCTCGACGAAGAGCTAATCAACCGCGACACGAGTCCAATCGTTTTCGTGGAATCGAATGCGTAAGAAGGCCGCGCGATAAATTCACGTTGCGTCAGCTGATGAGCGAGTCGACGATAATGCGATCGATTTCTTCCGGGGGACGCGTAGCTGCTAGCTTAGTCGTTCGTTCGAAACGCAGACCGATTCATGGAATAATGCCCGTTGAAAAATCGATTCGCGTGGCCAACATTGCCGCGCTCGTAACTTTCCTGACCGTTCATCGATTATCTCGTTAAACAATTTTCCTACGAACCTTCGAGATCACGTTGAATCGTAGTTAGGTGAAAAGTTATCCCGCGGCACGAAACCGGACTCCGTTGCTTACAAAAGAGGCGACGAGACGGGAAATAAAAGATGGAAGAGATGGGAACGGGGAGATCGAGTTCGAGAAAGGAGCGCTGGTGTCACGAGCGTGGATTATTATCAGCAAATGAGAAAGAAGGGTTACGGGATGAAGAAAGAGGTCGGGCAGTTTGTTTTCAAAGGACAGGTAATAATGGGTATTAGGTGTGGGTGGAAGGGAGGGCGAGCCGACACGAAGCGACTCTGCTCGGCTCGGCTCAGACCGGAGCGAAGTGGTTTGTATGCAGACGGCACCGCTCGTTCCGACACCCGGCACACGTGATGAAATTGCTTGAAGCCGGCATGGAACCGCGGCCTTTTACGTCACTAGAACAGGACGGAATACATAGCTATGTACATACGTACTTCGAAGCGGAGACGCGACAACGGACCGTCCACGACCGCGTCGCAAACTGGTCCGAGGGACCAAAATTGCGGACAAAATGCAATTTCGAAAGATTCGAACAGACTTTTTCCAATATCGTACGTGTGTTGTATGCATACGAGTATTAAATACCGTTTGAAATTTAAACAAATATCAATCGGTTACTGATTTATGGAGGTTCAAAGTTTTTGGTTTGCAATGGTCACGTTTGGTCACGTTTGGTCACGTTTGGTCACGTTTAGCGTACCAGGACACCGATTGTAGACTATTTAAATTAGCCGCGTATTGTAGAAATGTGAAGTTGACGAGACGAGTGCGGATGAGAGAGAGGGAGAAAGTGTGTATAATAATCAAGCAAAATGCCGAGCAATGGCAGAATAAGAATAAGAACAAGAGTAAGAATAAGAATCAAAAAAATAAAGTCAATTTGTAACGTACGTGATTTCTGATTTTGGAAAAAGTTCTCTGTATCGTTCGCGATAAGTTTATAATTACAACGCGATTATTTTTCAACAATGCATGCCATATAATTTTCGCTAAAAAAGCTGTAGATATTCAAACAGACTAATCGTCGAATGAAGAAATTTCAACTCCAAGTTTCGGCTATAGCTCCCTTTGGAAGGTAGGACACGTTAATCCCTTCGCTGGTACTTATTTACGGCAAAGGGGATTTCCGCAGACGAAACGATAAACACGGGCCAAGTCGCGAAGGGGAATTGCGGGCGCGCTTCGAACGAGGTCAACTCGGCCATTCAGTTAATTTAATTGCATTTGCATCTTTCGCGTGGAGTTTTCGAGCTCGTCCAGGTACGACCAGCGGAATCAAAAGACTTCGGGTTCTCGAGGACAGCTGTTTCCCGTTTCCCGCTCGGGCCGAGCTATTTCCAAGTCGAAAATTAGCTGGCGTCGCGCGACAACTCGCGGAGAGCTGAAACGTGTCAGTTTTCGGTTCCGTTCTCGTTCTGCTCTGGCTTTCGATTCGAATCGGAATGCTTGCCGAGGCAAACCGAATCTCGACAAGAAAGGTGACAAGCGAAAGAAATTACGATAACGAGAGTTGCAGGTACAATAAGCGACTGTAAACGAGTCGTCGAAAACTAATTGTATCGGCCGTGCCGAGAAACTTTATTAAACTTCTATCGAGGTCTGTCCGTCTGCCAGAGGCCTATTAAGTTTCAATTATTAGCTCGTTACGCAACTTCTATTCGTTTGGAAGTTGCAACGAACTTACTTTTCCTCTCTCTCTCTTTTTCGGTTAATTCGAAGGTGGTACGAAATTAAAACGTAATTCGCGCAGAGCCGGCTCGGCTGGCAAGTTAATTTACCGCGCGGATAAAAGTTGGTCGCGCAGCGTTTACAGAAGCCATTTCATTCGTCATCTCCGAGAGATTCGGTTAGCATAGAAAGGACGAGGAAAAGAAAAACGGGTCGCGCGCAGCCGGTGGCGGCGGCGGCGTGGGTAGCTCGCGAGGCCAGGATTAATTAACGCGGATGGGACACCCTCTAATTTGCATAGTGTTTCGCGCGAGCCAGTCTCGGAAGCTCTATTCTCGAGCACCCGGTACATGCTGGAATTTCAGCAGGTCGAGACAGGATCCGCCTACCGTCTCTTTCCTACCTTTTGCTTCCTTTTCTTTCTTTCCCCTTGCCTTCGACTCTTACCAACCCTTGCTCGACACGCCTTTCTTCGACGTTTCGCGACTAACGAATAACGACTAACGAATAACCATTCGATTCAGATCCTCGCGAATTTCCGACTAATTTAACGTCTGTCTTCGTTTATAGAGGCCAAGTCACTATCTCCTCTATCCTGTTCAAGAAGGCCCAGGATCAAAGTCCATTTATAAAAAATCCATCTCTGGACTTGATCTACCGCTACGATATTGTCCTCCTTCTTCCCGTTCTTCAGCTTCGTCATTTCCTTTACACGTACAAACTTTTAATATCTTTGTTATAAACATATAAAATGCACGAACTTTCTCGTTTTGAACTGTTTCATGCATTTGTTATAAACTTATAATACAAACGAATTTCCCTTGTATTCATATAAATATTCCGTACATTCCCTACGAACATATAAAATGCACGAATTTCCAAGCTCTTCACCTTTCCTTCCACACATTGCTAACTTACAATATACATGAATGCTCCCCACCCTATTTGTACACACTTCTAACATCTTTGTTATAAACATACAAAATGCACGAACTTTCTTGTTTTGAACTGTTTCACGCATTTGTCCTTTATACGTATGAATACAATAATCTTCTCCATCCGACACATCGCCCTCGTTTCCGGACCTTGAATCTCTCCTTTCACTTTGCTCTCTTTGTATACTTTTCTGTAATCCACTTGGTCCTTCCCTGGACTAATTCAACGTACCGTTCGCGTTTCCGAGTTAAACTTTCACACGCGTTAAACTTGTCCCGGATGGAAAGGAGAGCCCGTCGCGAAATCGAAGCATAAGAGACAACCAGGAAAACACCCAAAATTCTTTTAAGCGAATTAAAATATCACCAGTTTCTCCGTTATTCCGGATTCTGGCAATGCACGAAACAGCGTGTCGCATCGGTAACGTTAACATCGCTGGCCGCGGAGGAGCCCGAGTTTTTCAGGTAGCGGGTTTCTTTCGACGGATTCCATAGATTTGTACCAGAGAGGGCCATTCTCGTTTCTGTCGTTCCTTTTGCCCGGTGCTCCCTTGGCTGGCCTTTTTTACGGCTTGTTACCTGCTGTTCGCCGAATGTTACAAGTTGTTTCTGTGTCCGATGAAGTCATCGAAGCAATCGACCGCCCTTTTCTTCGCTAATTTCGGTGCCTAACAGGAGAGGACACGTTGCTCGATAGTATCGGATAAAGGCGAGGCGAGGCGACGCGACGCGACACGAGCCCGATGGGACCGTGTCGTATTCGAGCGAAAAACGACTGCGAAAACATAAGCATTGTCGGAACATTTGGTTATAGTCGAATACGTTATCGTAATAGATTGTTCGCGGATTCCAAACGATGGGATTATACGATTCGGTAATCTTGTTAGCGAGTGAAAAATAAATAGAAATGAAACGTCTGGCGTTAACGGATTTCTCTGGTCGCGTAATAAAACGTAAGAGAAGATCTTGATCGAATCCACGAGTCGGACGAGATCGATATCGATCGCGAGGGTGCGAGGCGCGGAGAATACGTAACCGCTGCCCCGTCCGTTTAATAAACGGTAACGATTAATAAAGGGCTGGCGCTCCGAGGGGCACCCCGGAGAGCCAACAAAGCGACTCGTTCGTTTGAATTAATCAAGGGGAGTGAGCCAAGCGTTGGGGGACGCACTCGACGTAATCTCGTTCGTCTTTCGGTTAGCTCGGATTACAAAGGTTTCGAACGAGCGCGAGCTCGCTTTACGAATGCGAGTATTGCTCCACGCGAACCATTGCTTTCCTCCCGTTCGCCATTCGTCGCGTCCGTTCTGTCACGTCACGTCACGTCACGTCACGTTCGCGCGATCGTGTTCAGCTCCGTCTATTCCGAGCTTCTTATCTTCGTACGTCGCGTTATTCGCAGAATGCGTGACTGCAAAAATCCTCGTTACGTAAAGAAAAAGAAGAAGAAAAAAAGGTAGTTAGATTATTCGGTGATCTATTGCTCGAATTATCCAAGTTGTTCCAAGACCATCCGCGTGTCCCTCGCGAAATCAAAATCATACGAGACCGTGTCGTCGATTTAACGCTGCTCGAGAATTCCGAGAATTTCGACGGACAGATACGGTACACGGCATAAATAACGGGCCGCTTGTGTCCCGGATTACCAAGCATACGAATGTTTTGCAGCCCTGGTCAACCGCGAGATTTTATCGCTGTTCCGCTAGGGGTTGCTTCGGAGCGTTAATACTGGCCGCGTTACAAGCCTCCTGGTACGCGCGCCGCAATTTATTAAAGCATTAATTCGTGACAATTCGGGATAATTTCGCGATTGCGGTTGGGAAACGATCGAATATGTAGAGAAGGAAATAGATAATTAACTGCAACGAAATTTCAGCTTTATTCGAACTATTTGATGCGCGGCTCTTTTCTGTCGCAAACTGGAAATATTACTAGAAAATATTAATTAGCGTTTGGTCTCATTTCAGTCAGAAAAATGTCGGGAATATGATGGCAAAAGTTTTACAACAAAAAAATTAAGTTAAGTTAGACTCTCGGTCACATCTTAATATTATATTAAGTGATAATATTTGTGTAAGTTTAAGTTCATTAGAACTCAAAGTGTCAATAAAATGATTGACGTTGAGGCAAAGGTGACCTGATTTTCAAATCTCAAATTAGAGATCTCATTTTCGAAGTCAACCTAAGCTTAGCATTTCTGGGAATAGAATGCTAAGAAACATCTCGAGTTGCTGGCAGATGCCAGAAAAAAAGGCCTCGAGTGCAAACGGTAATAATAAAAAAGTTTCATCTTTGCATGAGAGCATTGTCTCACCGACATACCACTGGCGTTTTCGCTCCATCCTCTTCTTTATTCGCTGTGTCCTCTACGTTCGTAGCTCGTCGGCAAACATCAGATAATACACGAACTCTACGATAACTGCACACTGTCGGTCCAGAGCTCTATTTCGTGTCAACGTTCCACGCGTTTCGTTGTTTTATTTACACGAATTCGCATCGTCTCTCGCCGTTGAGAGCGCGACGAAACGAAGGGGGGAGGGGGCAAGGAAACCAAAGTTGCTCGTACATACACGGAGAATATCGTTCTGGGTAGTACGACGTCGACGGAGGAATTTAACCATCG
This sequence comes from Hylaeus volcanicus, assembly GCF_026283585.1. Taxonomy (NCBI): domain Eukaryota; kingdom Metazoa; phylum Arthropoda; class Insecta; order Hymenoptera; family Colletidae; genus Hylaeus; species Hylaeus volcanicus. The sequence goes on from NC_071981.1 coordinate 21,472,731, forward strand.
CGTAATTTTCCAAGCGAAACACGGCAAAACCGAGGCAAACGGACCGAACAATAAGCGTCGAATGTTTTGGTCGTGGTCGCCGAACGGAAAATTACATTCCCGTTTAATTGAAATTGGGCTGCAAACAGGAAAGCGGCGTTAGCCGATCGAATAGAAACGAAACGGCTGAAATACACCAGGAGAATTCGATGTTGCGTCACCGTTTGGTGAAATGTAATCGACGACGTTTCAAGGAACGAAATACTGAGATAGATTATTATAATAGTAATATACGTAAGAATTAGCTGGTCGGCGTTCTTTGGCGGCACACGAGAGCGTTGTCGCTCTTTTGTTTAACACGTTGACTGCCAAACGAATATTCTTGAAAATTTCTGCTAAGGTTAAATATTATTTAGACTATCAGAGTCTAGGTAATGAAATATTTATCGTGGTATTTAGTTTTGTAACCACATCAAAACTCATGATGTTTCATTTAGATTCGTCTCCTGTGACGTCTAACTTTCAGAATGAATCTTTCTAGTTCTTGAGTGAAAAACACTGTCACCCATATATCGGTGACGTGGCGATCAACGTGTTACGATGTTTAGCAGAGTGTCGCGTCATCGACAACCGGCGACGAAGTCAGTCCGCCCATCAGATTTAGCGAGAGTCGGTCGTTCGGAATAAAAGTAATATTAACAGGAATGTTGATTTACGATACCTATCCCAAATTACACGCCTCACATGTAATAACGAGAGGAAGAAGTTTGGAGTGACACGTTGGGGTCGTCTCGAGGGTTAGGCGTCCCAGGATCGGACAACGACAAACTAAGGCAACCGACGAGATTGCTCGCGAAGCATAGTCACCGCGAGATACAGTTATCGCGAGCGTGGGCGGTAGTTAGAGGCAACGAGCTCTCGCGTACAATTATGCAAATAGCCGGTAGAAATGTCGGGGAGTGTTTACGGCGTGGCGCGGCGTCGCGGTTAGTGGTAACTGCGACGCGACGGCCAGTTGTCGTCGCTAGTAATCGACGCTTGCTCGATTACACCTCGTCGAACGACTGTATCGAATTACGCGTGCCGAAAATGTAACGGTCAAGCGAAACGACTCACCGGGTATACAATTATCGGATAACGTTTACGTGCGAATAGATCCGATTCGATCGAGTTCCCGTTTCGACAGCGTCGTCGCACGTGTGTCTTCGCGATTCGTCCAATGCTGGAACGCAATGTTTGCGAGTGATAAATATCGACGCGAATTTAAATTCCAATTGCGGCTCGTGGATCGGTTCGATAAATTTCGAGAGAAATTGTAAAGCCAACGGGAACTGGCGTAACTCGCGTCCGATTCAGCCGTTCCCGTTAAATTACACAACTTCTCCCGATCGAGTACACGGGTAGCTACATACACGGGGCGAGGAGAGTACTACGTACGAGTACCGATAGTCCGTCGCGTCGCGTCGCGTCGCGTCGCGTCGCTTCACAAGAATCGCCCTATAAGTAATCTTGTCCGGGAGTAACAGTTCACCGCAAAGACCTGCGCGCCTTTAACAGTGCTCGACCCGATGGTTTATTCAAAAAGTATGGAAACTCGGTTATCGAGCATTTTGCGGGGAAAATCTAGGCTAGAAAATCTCGCTCGTAATTTATAAATTTTACCTGTCCGAGATAACAAAAAATAGAGATACGAAATTGGAGACGTCTGATTTCAATAGAAACGAGCCGGACTCGGTGAAAAATAAAAGCGAGGCTGGCAACCGCACGGCCTTTAGAACGGGTCGGGAACCGTGGTGATCTCATCGGGATAACGATCTGAAAAAAACGCATCTGGTCCCCCCGTTCCGAAACTCGAAGTGGAACTCGAACTTGGAAACACGATCCTTGGGACGTTACTTTTCATCCGTTTCGTCCATTCGTAGCGAGAGCGATTTGCATTTCTTCGAGTTGTTACGGCTTCGGGCAGCCGGTTTCGCCCATTTTCGTTCGTTTACCTCTCGATCTCGCGATAAACATGGATCGAAGATCCGTGACGAATGTCGAATTTGCCATTTTCGTTCGTTCGCGGACGTTCCGTCAGTGGTTAACCCTGATCGCGGCAACCGGACGGGGGATTCGAGGCCGGCTCTGGGTAGGCATTTTCAGTCGTGAGCCGTGACGATAAGCGGCTTGCTCCTGCCGCTTCGTTGGCTCCGTCATTCTCCTTTTTGCCGCGCTGCCAGCTTCGCTGCCGGTCCGTTGGTTCGCTTTCCCCGACGATGACTAATGCTCGTTCTCGAGACTGTTCGTAGCTACCTCGTCCGAGGAAAAGAAGAGAAGAGAGGAAATGGAATCGCGTGGGCTCGCGTGGCAGCGCGATTCTTTAGAGCTGCGGAATCGGCTCTCGTATATTCGCGCCATGATGCAACGCTGGAACCTCTCGATGACGTCCAAATAAATATCTCGATAATAATCGCGTCGATAAGCGAGGGCCGACGTAATTCTCGGATATGTCTGCGTTGCGACATGCGAATCGAAACGAATCGTCTCGAAACTCTTGAAAGCCCGTTCGCCGTGTTCGTCTCCCAAGAAACCGAGGAACCTGGAACCCTTCGATGTTCGAGGGGAACGACGATAATCTAAACCGGTCGCGGTGTATCGAAAGAAAATAGTATACCGCGAAATTGATACGATGTTTATTATCGACGAGTCCATCGAGGACCAGCGCTGCATACCAACCGTAGTCCCTCGATGCAACAATTATTATCGAAATGCCCGTGGCTCTCTCGAGAACGGACATTAGAGGTTCGAGGATCGTTCCCCCGGCTCGTCTGGCCAATTGCCGTTCTCTGTTCGCGGAATAATCAGCCGAGGCAGATCGCAGCCCGGAGAAGCAGCCGGTGAATAGCGGTTATGAGTTCCCTTTGTTCCAACTCGCCGATCCACCATCTTGCTCCTTGTCTCCTTTTCCTTTCCTTCTTCGCTCCATTCTCCTCCGCTTCTTTCATTCCACCTTCCGTCCGTTGCTGCTGCTTCTTTTTCTTTTGACCGCGGATCATGGATGGGAACTCGTCCATTCCGGCATCGCGCAGACTTAAAATCGGTGGTTATCGATCGAGACTTTGGAAACGACGATGGAATCGCGCAACTTACGCTACGATCCCGATCCTAACGTTACTCGACAAATTCAATACTCTCGTAGTACTCCGTAACATCCGTAATATTTGTACCGCGTAAAATTTGCGTTCATGAATTATTGTATATTTACGTTACAGCGATTAGTGAATATAAATTGATTACCTACGCTATTTTTTTACGATTTTAACCTTTTGCATTCGTGGCCTTTTTTTTCTGGTATCTACCAGCAACTCGAGATGCTCTCTTAGCATTCTATTGTCACGAATGTTAATGAGATCACTAATTTGAAATTTGAGAATCAGGTCACCTTTGCTTCACTCATTTATTGACGTTTCGAGGTCCAAAGAAATTGAACGTAAAGAAACATTAGGTATCGTAGATTTGCTGCGTGAAACCTAATCGTGACTGAGAGTCGCCTCTCGAGTGCAAAGGGTTAAACAAGTTTGTACGGATCCGAAACATGGAAAACGATCCGTCCGGAAGGATTTTCGGTGAAGCACGGTTAGATGTAAATTGCGCACGTAAATTCATCGACGCGATAGCGCGCTCGGACGCAAACCGCTGTCCACCTACGACCTACCTCTCCTCTCTCCTTCTACAGGAAACGGCATATTCCGTTCAGGACATCCGGTCACGCTTTTTATAGATAGCTGCTTACCCCCCCTCTTCGTCGAACACACCTACGTGGAGCAAACTTTCGACTCGTCTCGCGGAACTCTCGAATCGTCGACTCACGATCGAAACCAACGACCTCCGACTTACCTACGTCGCGTAGCGCTTAACGATCAGGTGCTCACAGTTTCGATCAGGCCGTTACGATTCGGTCTTCTCCAACGATAGAATTAACGAGAAACCTAGATCTGTAAAAACTAAATTAAAAACGAACTTCGTAGAAGTGGACTTGAAGGTCACAACAGGTTTCGAAGCGTTTAATTAATTCGGTAGTGTTGGAATGCAACCATTCGCCACGTTAAGGGCTCGAGGAAAAGTGTCTGCTTTTCCTTAAAGCAGAAAGAGGGGCGGGGTCCTAGCAGGGAGAGAAAGCGACGATCCTCAGTCCGACAAAATAAGTCAACCGGTACGGGTCGTTGAGAATTCGAACACTCCTCCTTTGGCATTTTATATTGTCATCTTTAAGAAAATAAATTTCCCCCAAAAAAAAATAAAATAAAATTCCAACAGGTACTACGAGAAAATTGACGGGACTTTTAAGTCAGTTAACAAAGAGTCAATTTTAACATGATCGATATCCAGCTTGCAGAGTAAAATTGCAAACCTACAACTAGCGGATAAATATCTCAAATTGCGGATCTTGCTCGCTTTGACGATCATATATTTACGCGCCGCAGCGAAATCAGCCGAACGTATTACGCGCGGTAAACAATATCATCGAATTTGTGGAACGCGACCCAGTCGCCTCGGGTCGGGTTAGGTCGCGTCGAACAACTGCCCGTGACATATGATGTCACCGGTGATTGTAATCGTGTTTAGATGACCTCTCTTAAGCTAGCAGGACCAAATCGGTAGAATCATATCGGACTTAGTGGAATATTTAGTACCTTTTGTACTAATTTGTACCGCCAACAATAATTACAACTACTGCTTGGTCGCGTTTTTATTTGACGGTTCCCCCGTTTCTTCCAGTTAACCGATTATTTTGTGGAATTATCTGGGAACTCGGGATATTCGGTAGAGAAGAAAGTTGAGCAGTTCGAGGCTGCGTCGAGTGGAAATGAGAAGGCTAGGCGCATCGCGAACGATCCGCCATTGTATTGGGATCACAACGGAATCCGAGTTGCAGTAAAAGGTTCCGCGAATCGGAAGGGTACGTCGTAAATCGACGAAAAGAGAGAAAAGTTGGTCCTCGAAGGAGGCTCCTCTCGAAATAAACGAGCATCGAGTCGAGATCTTTCTTCGCCTTCTCTTTTCCGTGGCATTTCCCGAATGACGTGAACCGCGTTACCCGGGAACCGTCGAAATCGAAATATATTGAAACGTACACGTACGTCTCGATTTACGCATCGTTATGGATCGCTCCGAAACCCGACGAAGAAACTCGTATCTTCAGATGGCTTGAAATTTTCTCAAACGTTCGCAGAAGAGACGAGAACCGGAAACAGCGTCGCGAAGAATCGTGCATCGCGGCGAGAATATTATACCGTAACAGTGGCGAACTGGAGCGCGCTGAAAGCTCTTTAATGTAACATCGTCCGTTTTTATATTCCCGATGAGTCCGTTGCGTTTGCATGGATTACACTTACACCGGCGAATAGGACAAGAACGCGGGCGCGGATACGGAAAACTTCGTATCGAGGAGAAACGTTCCAGCAGGCTTAACTTTCCTCGTTTCGCGCGAAACAAAGAGTCCCCCACCTTGGACGTGTTTAACTCGAACTTGCTATCAACGGGGAGAAAAGTTTCCAAGGGATCGGCGAGATCCCTCGAATCCTGGATGGAAAGGTTCGCGCGAGCGAAACGCGAAGCCTGAACCGTTTCAACGGAGCCCGAAGCCCAACTTCCGCAAAAACTCACCACCAGACCGGTTTACCGGCATGGCACCGTGGCTCCTCTATCCAACTGCATGTAACGTCTACCAACAGCGCCGCTTTAACCTCCTTTCGCGACGCTGCTCTGCTGCCGTCGGCGTCGCGTCGATTTGCTTCGAGCGAGCAAAGAGATCGAGTAATACGAGCTGCTCACTGCTGCGCCCGTACTACTGTACTATGTTATGATTACCGCGCACATTTGCCATTCGACGTAAACACGTTCGCTCTTTTTAACAAATATATATATATAGGGTTGCATTCGTTTCTTGCAGCATCGCGCAAGATTCAAACGCGGCGCGCCTCTTTGCCTAATTTCGCCATCTATCGAAGACTTCTGAAGATGTCGGCAAAGTTATTTCCGAGATATTTACTTATTTCAATATATATACGGGCATAACCCGTTATAAAATTGATACGATAAAGCAAATAGTAAACAAAGATAGTTGGCTGTTGACAAATAAACAAATATATGTAAATATCAACAAACAATCAAAATGAAGTTAATGCAATATGATACGTACCGTGTGATATACGAGATATGTACATCATGCGTGGTGATAAGTAGTAAAAGATAATGTTCTTATTTTTGATTAAAAGTATCGATCTGTGGAGGTGGATTCGCAAACGAGGTGTATATTTTTGTTTTGTTGTCTAACATTTATCAGTAGACTGCGGATCTTTATGCGTTTATAGGAAATTTCAATGTGCAAGGAACTACAAAATGCAACCAAAGGTGAGGGTAGCCATCTTGCATTTATCCAGTCTACTGCATTTATATGCATACGCGACGAATTCATTTTACTAAGGTAATTCAGCGAGAATATCTAGGTACGTCCGCATTGTTAATTTTACGCGAGATGTTGCCATCGACATTTTTATTCTGGACTCGACGAGTTCGTACGACTTTCGAAACTTGTTATCCAAGCTCCGAGCGTCGACGACGGTCCTCGTACATCGAGATACGCGGGCACCGAGCGAGGGTGGCCAGCGGACCGATAACGCGACGGAGTCCATTAAAACCGGACATTCTCGATCTGTTTTCTTTTTCGTCGATCCGACGACGCGGACGATCGATCCGAGTAGCGGTCTCTATACGGAGCGGCTCTTAACCTTGGCCCCGCGGACATCGAGAGGATACGGTAGAACGTATCCGGAAAGTCACGAATTTGCATACAGAGATACATTCGATTATTGTTCGATTCGATAGGTCGTACAGAAAAATATCTTCGAGTTTTTGCATCGAATCGATTCGATAAGTAGACTGGGTAGAAATGAAATGTTTCGAGCTGAAAATTGAAAAGCGAATCGCGAGGAACGGAAAATGCGTTGATCGCGTTACTTTGCTTTTTCTTCTCTTTAGCCTGTCAGGTTGTCAGGCTCGAAACATTTTTCGATCGCGCGTTGGTGGCGGGTCGAAGTTCAGAAATAGGACGTGCAGAGAAGAAATGGTCGCGTTGAAACGAAGAAGAGACAGAAATCCGCGCGTCTCTGGTGTTGGCAACGTAACGAAATATGGCTCTGCACTACTAATCAGGTGACGAATAAGGAGCGAGTTATCGTCGATTGGTCTCTGCGATAACGGCGGGGATCGCGATCCGCGATCAATATAAATAGTCGAGGATTCGCGACTCGCGAATCATTTTAAAGTTAACACTTTATTTACCGGAAGCCTATTTATAGGCTTTTTAATTCCAGTATTTAGCTTTTTGAATTCATTTACTGTGTCGATGATTGTCTACTTACAATGTTCAGTATTTGGAAACAGACTTGGATTTCAACGTACCCAGTAACAGTATGAAGGAATCATTGTCAGCCTAGATTGGCATATGCTACCGTAGAAAATTCTTTTTAAATTAAAGACTGTTTCTAAATAGCCCGGTAGATAAAGCGTTAAGAACCTCTGTCAGTTAATAAAGCGATTTCGACAGGACTCTTATTCTTTTTCCCTTCTGCTCACCTCCACTAGGAGAAGAAAATTTTACGAGTGGAACGCGCGTCGGCGCGATTGCCGAAAGGACTGTTAATTTTCTCGGCCGGACGATGGTCTCTCCGCACGATCGGCCAACACCTCGATTCGCCGGCTTGTTTGAGTCGTTTCGCGGAAGAAACGTGATTCTCAGTATAGGACAATGCCTCGGGAATTTATCATTCCGAGACACAAGTACGGAGGAGAGTACGTGACGAGTGCATAATCGCGATCTCCTTTGTCCGTGCGCGATGCAGAAACGTCCGCAGCGACGCGATGCGCGATGGGTGTTTCGCCGCATGTGAATGAACGCATCCACGAACGCTCCGCCTTCGTTCGCGAACAATACGTTTTCCGTCTAGCGACAGGGTTCACGGCAACCCGCGACTCGAGTGAGATATCAGAGGTTGAACGTTCCATCGAAAGAACGTATCGGAATCGATCGATCGACAAATTTCGCGCCGGTAGAATGCTTGTTCCGTGACCCGATCGCGTGCACCGCTAATAATAAAAGCTTCAACGTTCAGGTAACACGAATACATCGTTAGCCTAGATTGGCAGAGGACGAGGGTCACGAGCATCGCGTTCCTTACATCGAACGTTTAGTTGCGACAGTATTCACACGAAGAGGAACGTATGCGACCGCGAAAGATCATTGGAAATTTCGAACATTTCGCCTTGTACCCTAAAGCGAACGTTCCGATTAAACGTTTTCCAAAAGGAATTCCCCAATTCCAGAGCCGGAAATTGATCTGCCTCGACGATCGTGAGTTAAACAACTCGAAAAAGGCCACGATATTTGGCGGGGAAAACCGGCAACAAGGACAGCCGGGTAGCAAGCCGCTGCTGGTTGAGGCAGGCAGGTAGTTTCGGTAACTCGTAAAGGTCGATTCAGACTATACGACACAGACCGGTACCGAAGCGACAAAACATTAAAACGCGTGTTTTAATGAAACTATTTAGGCCGATCGCACACGGCGCAACCGATCAGTATCGAACCACTCTGAAACTAGTTGCATGCGACCGTAGATCTAGGTAAAACAAAGATGATGGAGTAGGTAAAACAAAGAGCGCAAACGGTTTGCAATACTAATTTCAAATCGGTTGCGCCGTGTGCGATCGGTCTTACACTTAACAGACACCGACCCGAAAGTTCCGTTAACGGGAATAATGTGAATAGTTCCATTAAGACGCTTAAACTTAAAACGTTTTAATATTTTGTCGTGTCAGTGCCGGTACGTGTCGTTGCCGGAACGTGACGGTTCGTGTCGTATAGTCTGAATGGACCTTAACTCTGTCTGCCGTAAGCCGTGCCTAGCCAATAAAGCCAGCCACCTGAAACTGCTGATTCTGGGCCTGCGATATCCTGCGTATAGCGCGCAGCTGCATCGTCGAGAACATATTCGGCTCTGCAGCGGCAGCCCGAACTTTCGCGGTACTCGCATCTTGCACGTGACGCTGTTGCCGCACCGCGAACGACCGCCATCAATTTTCGGGGCCCTCCGAAATAGGGCCTCCTACCCGAGCTTTCCACCGACATCCGTGTCTATCCATACGACGAGAAACCGGAACACGAAGCAATTTGCACGGGACACGGTCACGAATGGCCAAGCTTCGGGAAGGAAGAAGGGGTTGAGGCCGAGTACTTCGAATCCGTCGCATTCGCAGTCGTAGACGCGGCATAGTCTCGGTCGAAGCCACAGCCGTGGCCGCAGCAGAGTGCTTCTGGTTCGAGATACAAAGCAGAAGGAGGGATATTGGATATATTCAGGTCCGACGTTCCGGCCACGGCACCGGAAGAATGCGGGCAATCCCACAAATCGCGACTATCTGGACGCTTTCGAAGATTTCCGCGAACAAGTGCGCGCCCGAACGCCCTCGGCTCTGATTAGATCTCGAATCCCGAACAAGATTCCAACCTCCGTACACCTCTCTTAAGCTGGCAGGACCAAATCGGCCGAATCATATCGGACTTGGTGGAATAGTTAGTATTTATTTTGTACTAATTTGTACCACCAACAATAATTTTGTACCTCGTGCCGTTTTCGAAAAAATCGTGGCGCTGCTAGCTTGATATTAATATTACGATTTTCTTGAAAACGGCAACAGGTACAAAATTTCTTTTGGTGGTAAAAATTAGTACAAATTCGGTACTAAATGTATCCGCTTCGATTTTTTCATTTGTATCGATGTTTAACATTTTCGATCATTAGATTAATATTAAGCTAGCAGCGCCACGATTGTTTCGAAAACGGCACTAGGTACAGAATTATTGTCGGTGGTACAAATTAGTAGAAAATAAGTACTAGATGTTCCACTAAATCCGATATGATTCTGCTAGGTCTTCCGTACTGCCGGACAATTTCCAAATTCCAATTCTAGCCTGCACTTTTTTCCCCGATTCCCCTCCCATGTCCACGCCCACGAATCCTGATACGTCGCCCCGAAGAACAAACTAATTAAAAATTTGCCGCAACCAGGATCGCGGTACACGTTTAACGTTAGCTTATTCGTAACTTTCGTTGCGGAGAAAATCCGATTTGCCGGCGAGCACTTCGGGTTAGACCGTTTCCTCGCCGAGCCGGTTTTAATTATCATAAATGCGGCCGGGGGACGTCGCTGTTTGAAAAATATCCTCTTACCACGGGACATTCTTTAATTACCGACCCGGGCCGACGCTCTTTGTTTAAAAAGAAAGCTCGTAAACGGGCACTCGCGAATTAATACGCGTCCAATTGTCCGCGTCGCGTCGGCGTAAAATGCGGACGCGCGCTATCCCTCGCGAAAAGAAAGTCGCCCCCATTCGAAAGTAAATGCTTGCGGTTTATGTCGCGATAACCAGCTTGTACGAACTTCCATCCAAAGCGAGCGGACAGCGAAAAAGTAAAAGACCGAAATTTGGGAAAAATCGATCGCGTCCGGCAATCGATTCGGTAAAGACGGACTTGTCGTTAACGTCATTTCGCATCAGCCGCATGCGTGACAACTATTTATAGATTTGCATGCGTACGTAATAGCGCACATAGTTGAACGGGACTTGGCTGTCGCATCGCAATCAACCGACTGCGATCAATTAGAGTACTTAGAAAACAGGCTAGCACACCTAAAGAAGAGATTACCGAAATACCACTATCGCGTAGTTGATCAATAATGAAAACTCCAACCGACGACGATAGCATAACGCATGCGTCATAGTATTTCAAAACTACCGTTTTCGAAAGCATCGAGGCATAATTTGAAAAACACAGCACGCCGATTCGCCCAGCCGCAAAAACGTCGTTCGCGGTATGAAATTTCACCATCGTTTCTATCGACACCGTCGCCGGGAAGAGAAACCGACTGCGTGCAACAGCGCAGGGAAATGGGGCCACGAAAGAGCTGAAAAACGAGAAGAAGAAAACGGACCGAAGAACAAGACGGAGAAAGGCATCTCATGAGATCTGCCTCTGGATGAAAAGTTATCGCGTATATAAGGAAGAAAGTGCTTCGACCGACAGGCAGTTGCACGTGTCTCCTTCGGGTTGCACCTGCGTTCCCGTCTATACGTACTACATATGTATTCCAACGTACGTGTATTTAAACGGCGTAACACTCGCGGAACACGCTACGCGTTCCGTGCTCTTCTTTCTCTTCCTCCGTCTTATTTTCTTCCCGATTCTAGTTCGGTTTTGTCCGTTCGGTTGCACGCGATATGCTTCCATCCGGTTAGACCGATCGCACACGGGCGCAACCAATTTGAAATTAGTGTTTCAAACCGTTTGCGCTCTTTAGCCGATCGCATACGGCACAACCGATTTGAAATTAGCGTTGCAAACCGTTTGCGCTCTTTGTTTTACCTACTCCACTATCTTTGTTTTACCTAGATCCACGGTTGCATGCAGCTATTTAGTTTGAGTGGTTTGAAACTGATCAGTTGCGTCCGTGTGCGATCGGCCTTACCCAAACCGGACAAATTGCGCGCGTCGCATCGCACCGTGTCGAGAAAACCCCGACGATCGTACAGAACGTGCCGCAACACTCGAAAATGATGCTACTCGTTAGAAATTTGTGTAACGTAATAGGTTTGCGGAACGCGCCACGCAATCGTTAAATATAGTCGAGGATTACGAACTATGCGGACGGGAGAGACAGTTCGTCGCGAAGGTAGAAATATAAATTCGCGGCCTTGGCGATGCTGATGCCGATGCTGACGCCGGCTCGGCGACGCAACTAATGAACGCGCTTAACCGTCATCGTTGCGATTGTTGAACATTCGTGGGATTCGCGGTCCGAGACGTCATCGAGACCATCGCCTCTGTTCCTCGATCTCTTTCGACATCGAATTCCTTCCACTCGATACAATTTTCCCTAAGCACCTATGCCTTCGATACACGTGCGATGGCTAAACAGCCTTAATATGTCTGTTGATCTTAATCATGACTCACCTTTGGCATTTAAAAGATCAGTCGTTGCAATTTTGCGGATGCGCAATCTAGTTTGAACACGTTATATTATAAGATACCATGATCGTCTCCGCTTTCGTTTTGTTTTTCTTGTTGTCATTGCTCCTACATTGTACTGGATATCAAGAGGAAATTGCTTGTAAATAAAGTATTACTATAATTATTATTATTTATACACGGTACGAGGATAATCGATTCACCGAATCCGAGAATCGCGGTAAGCGATCCTCGTTGACCGAGAACGAAAATCGTGTTCACGTGGTTCGCCTACGCTTTCCTAGAACCTGAACCGTAACTCTCGACGCGTTTTTCCTAGTAACGGACTCGCAACGTAGCCGTAAATCGCGAATCGCGACGGATGCACGCGCCAAGGTGACATAGGAAATAATTCCATGAAAAACTCAACGCTTCGTTGCGCGTTTGGCCTCCGCGTAAAAAAGATCGACGCAGAAATGCACTATGCAACG